>NW_022589811.1:188304-251229 GCF_004348235.1 Phoca vitulina
CCCAGGGTTCTGGGATCGAGCCCCGCATCGGGCTCCCTGCTCTGCGGGAAGCCTGCTTCTCCCTCTCCCATTCCCCCTGCTTGTATTCCCTCTCTCGCTGTGTCTCTCTCTGTCAAATAAATAAATAAAATCTTTAAAAAAAAAAAACAAAAAAAAACAAAAAAAAAAAACAGTTAACCTTGAACAAATCTGAGGTTCAGGGTGCTGAGCCCCTTGCAGTTGAAAATCTGTGTATAACTTGACTCCCCCCAAAACGTAACTACCAATAGCCTACTGTTGACTGGCAGTCTTTTTTTTTTTTAAAGATTTTTTTTAAAAATTAATTTATTTTAGAGAGTGTGGGGGGAGGAGCAGAGGGAGAGAGAGAAGCAGACTCTGCAATGAGTGTGGAGCCAGACACAGGGCTCCAGCCCACGACCCCAAGATCATGAGCCAAAATCAAGAGTTGGATGCTCGACCCACTGAGCCACCCAGGTGCCCCTATTGACTGAAGTCTTACCCATAACATAAACTGCATGTTAACACATACTTTGTATGTTACATATATTATATACTGTAACCCTACAATAAAGTAAGTTAGAGGAAAGAAATTGTGATTAAGGAAATCATCAGGAAGAGAAAATACGTTCATATACCGTATCGTATTTATTGAAAAAAGTCCGTGGACCCGTGCAGTTCAAACCGTGTTGCTCAGGGATCAAACGTACATTCGTTATCTTGGGCGGCCATCCCTGCCATCCCGCTGCAGAACTCTCTCGTTAGAGTTTCTTGTCCAGAGGTGGATGAGCTGAGATCATCTGGACCTGCCCTGTCAGTTGGGAGGGACTTGGCCCTGGTACATCGCCAGTTAGAATCGAATTCAGGGTTTGCATCCAGGCCTCACTCTGCCTGGTGCTCCCTTCTGTGTGGCTCTCCCAGGTACCTCCCAGAATGCCTTGCACCCAAGGACACCCGCATAAATACTGAGTGACCGCGTACCCACTGGGGACTCCACCCAGGCACTCCCTGGGACCAATCCAGTACCCTGTCTAGTCTCTGGGAGTTTGGGAGATGAAAACCTGGTCCATAGACTAATGGCCAATTAACTGCTCTCTTCGGCCAGATAACACTTCTCCTCTTTTTTCTAGAAATTTTGTTTGTCTCCCCTGAGGTCAGACCAGCTCTTTCTGGTGGTTGCCTTCTCTTTGTCCCCGCCCTCCCCCTGCCCGCACCAGGGCCAGACTGGGAGAGCTGCTCAGTGATAAGGGAGCCATCGATCCCTCCTGGACCCATCTCAAGGCGTCTGGGGGCTTCAGTTTCCCTCACAATGAGGCCATTTAGCCAGACTCACCTCTCCTGGGACACTCAAAGGCAGAAACCGGAGGAATAGCGGGCAGGAGAAAGAGGAGAGACAGAACCCAGCACAACTGCCCATTCCGAAGGCCATGTGCTGGGAGAGTGAGGCCCTGCCAGGTCAGATTTCAGAGACTTTTTAGGAAGTGCCTCTGCATGGCTTGTGTTCCCCACTGGTGGGCTGATAGGGCACGGCGCCCAAGGAAGGACAAAGTCAGAGGCCCCATTCAGACAGTCCGAGGCAAGGGTCCAGCCCGAGCCAGGCAGC
Organism: Phoca vitulina; assembly: GCF_004348235.1. Lineage (NCBI taxonomy): Eukaryota > Metazoa > Chordata > Mammalia > Carnivora > Phocidae > Phoca > Phoca vitulina. The sequence goes on from NW_022589811.1 coordinate 189,905, forward strand.
GTGGGGGCCAGGAGAACAAGGGCTCTGTGTTTCCGGGCACAGGGCTGGGAAGCACACGCCCCCGGCTCCAGCCTGGCACTGGACGCAGTCAGAAATCCATGATGTGGCTGGAGGAATGCGGGGTTGGGTGGCACCCAGGCCGTGTGATCTAGCCATGAGCAGAGTGTCCTCGGTGAGCTGCATTCGGGATGAGGAGTTCTGCCTCTCGGTGGCCAGGCCGGCTCTGGGATAAAGATGACTCCAGGAAGCAGTCAGCTCCATCCAAGGAACGGGAGCGGAGGGCTTGGGTTTTCTCCCCCAGGAGACACCGAAGAGCCCAGGGAAGGGGTTGCAAACTCTAATGTCCTCAGGGGCCAGGCAGGTGAAGTTAAGGCCGGTTTGTCGCAGACCTGGCAAGGTGGGGAGCCCATGCCACATCCGATGGCTCCATTTACCATGGCCGATCGGTGAGCTAGGTTCAGATGCCAGTTGTTCCCACCTGCTAGCTAGATAACCTCAGACAGGCAGTTTAATCCTGTGCCTCAGTTTCCCCACATGGAACTTTGGGTTATCGCCAGCACTTGTGAGGGTCAAACCATTAACCCACAAAAGCACTTAGCGCAGTTAATTTTCTCTTTTAAGACAAGAGCTCTGGGTTTGTATTCAAGAGCTCCAGATCAGGGCGCCTGGGTGGCTCAGTTGGTTAAGCATCTATCTGCCTTCGGCTCCGGTCATGATCCCAGGGTCCTGGGATGGAGTCCCGCATCAGGTTCCCTGCTCGGCGGGGAGTCTGCTTCTCCCTCTCCCTCTGCCTCTCCACCTGCTTGTACACACACTCTCTCTCTCAAATGAATAAATTAAAAAACCCTAAAAAAAAGAGCTCCAGATCATTAACTGTTGGTAATGAATTCAAATTAAAAAAAAAATAGGTAAATACAGTTTTTCCCCTGGCTGTCTGTAGCTGACAGCCTGCGGGCCACCCTGGCAAACTCTGGCCAAGGGTTTTGGACAGATGCAGGCTCCAGTGCTGGCTTTCCCCCTGCCTGGTTCTGGAGCTTGGACAAGTGACTTAATTTGTCTGTGTCATGTTTGCATTGTCTGGGGTATCAGTCGGGCTCATGGCAGGAAGCGATCACTCACTCACGTTGGGCAGTGGATGAGAGTTTAATGATGGGGTTTGGGGTGATGTGGGGAAATCACAAGGGATGGGGCAGCACCCCAGAGTTAGTAACAGAGGGAGCTGTTCCCAGTGCTAGTTCTGGGCAATGACAGGAAGTAGCTGTGTAGAAAGGACCACCTTCGGGAGCTGGAGTCTTTAGTAGAGGGGCTCAGCCAGCCCTGGCGGCCCCACAGAGAGAGAGGTGCTTGGGGGAAGGAGTGTCCTGCTCATTCGCAGCCCGCCGTCTCACTTCCTGCTCTCCTACTGATCCTACTCGAGGGGAAGCCAGAGAACCAGAGAGCCTGTTGATGTGGTCCATGCAGACCACTCCCCAGGCAGAGATCCCCACAGAGAAGGGGCAAGACAGGTGATGTTCCTGGCAGCCTCAATTCCGGAAGGGTTTCCTTAGTCTAGGTGAAGTGCAATGCTCGACACACAGAGGTTGAAGGTATTCCCATCATTATTGAAGGAGGGAAGGCAGATGCTGGGCAAGGGAGAGTGGAGGGCCCCCCACATGTTGGAAGGTGTATTCATTTCCTATTGAGACTGTAGCAAATACCACCAGCTTCGTGGCTTAGAATAGCACACGTTTATTCTCTTACAGTTCTGAAGGTCAGAAGGCCAAAATGGGTCTCATTGCGTTCAAATCAAGGTGTTGGCAGGGCAAGCTCCTTTGGGGGGGCTCTAGGGGAAGGTCATTTCCTCGCCTCTTCCAACTTCTAGAAGCTGCCCACACTCCTTAGCTCATGATCCCCTTCCATCTTGAAAGCCAGTAATGGATCACGCCACTCTGATCTCTGTTTCTGTTGTCGTAGCTGCTTCTCTGACTCTTTCATGCTTCCCTCTTCTAAGGACCTTTATTTATTTATTTTTAAAGATTTTATTTATTTATTAGAGAGAGAGCGTGCACAAGCTGGGGGTGGGGGGCGGATGAGGGGCAGAGGGAGAGGGAGAGGGAGAAGCAGACCTCCGGCCGAACAGGGAGCCTGATGCGGGGCTCAATCCCAGGACCCTGAGATCATGGCCTGAGCCGAAGGCAGATGCTTAACCGACGGAGCCGCCCAGGCGCCCCTTCTAGGACCTTTATGATGACATTGTGCCCACTGGATGATCTAGGATAACTTCCTTGACCTCAAGACCCTTAACTTAATCCATTTGCAGCATCCCTTTAGCATGTGAGGTGACAGAGTCGCAGGTTCTGGGGATTAGGACGTCTTTGGGGGCCACTGTTCTGCCCACCACTAAAGGGTTCTAGAATCTTCTCAGAGGGAAAATATATTCCCACTACCATGCCCAGAAATCCCAAATGCCCTCCATTCGTGTCTCTTTTTTGGACTAATGATGTTCTCAAACTCCAGTACTTCTTGATCTGCCCTCCAGAATTTTCCCAGAGCTGCGTATTTATTTCTAAGTGGAACTTATATCAACTCACTGTTTTACTCCGCGTCATCCTAAGTGACAACACGTGTCAAGGCAAGGTTTGATGTTCACTTCTAATTTTCCGAACAATTCCCATTAAAACAATTACATAACTATTGACGGTTTTAAGGAAAGCTGATATGTGAGCCACCAAAAAGCGCTTCGTGGAATACTCTGAGTCTGCGTACACGGCACAGTGGGGAGCTCTGGGTGGCCATATTAAAAGCAAATGTGTTGCCTAAATGCCAAACATACCCTGAATCCAAGCCTGCTGGCTGCACCGTGATTGAATTAGTCAGGGTTCTCAGAGAAACAGAATGTGTGTGTGTGTATACACACACATATATAGGGAGAGACACAAGAGACAGAGATTTATTATAAGAAATTGGCTCGCACAGCACAATTACGGAAGCCGAGAAGTCCCCTGGTTTGCGGTCGGGAAGCTGGAGACCCAGGAGTACCCATGGGGTAGGTCTCAGTCTGAGTCCGAGTCTGAAGGCAGAAGGAGATGGGGGAGAGGGAATGTGCCCTTACTCCACATTTTTGTTCTACTGATGCTCCCAAAGGATGGGTGGAGGTCCACCCACACTGGGGAGGAGGGTGATCTGCTTTCCTCCATCTACCAACTCAAGTGTTGATCTCACCCAGAAACACCCCCACAGACACCCCCAGGGGAACGTTTGACCAAATGTCTGGGTGCCCTATGGCCCAGTCAAGTTGACATGTAAAATTAACCCTCACAGGGACGTTGTGGAAAGAACTCAGAGCGGGGAGTGGGTTCTGGGTCTGCTCAGTAACATTGGGCAAGTCTCATTCCGTTCCAGGGGGTCTCGGTTTCCCCATCTGTGTGATGGGGACGGTTCCTCAGGTTCTCTTGAGCTCAGAAACGCAAACTTTTGCTGTTCACCCCTTGGTATGTTAGTAATGAGAGGCTGGAGCGTGGGGCAGACCAGCTTTGACACGGATGGCCAGCATGTGAGGTACTCTTAGAGGCCCCGTAGGGGTCCACCCCCGCCCCCGGAGCAGCATGACACATTCTTCCTGGGCCCCACCTCGCATCGTATGCACATGCCCATCATGGCGCTTAGTGGGGACACCGAGCTTTATTCAGCCTTGTGGCCATCACACCAGACCCAGCATATTTTCCAGTTGTCAAAAGACCAACTGACTGATAGAAGAAAAGGCGGGACAGTCCCACGAGGTCAGCTCTTACTGAAAATTCAGCCCCTCGTGGGGCTGGAAGCCCCCAGAAAACTCAGTGGTGAGCATGTAGGCTCCGTGCATCAGACAGACCTGGGTTCAAATCCCAGAGCCACCACCCAGGAGCTGCCTGACCTCGGGCAGGTTACTTCACCTGAGCCTCAGTGTTGTGATGTCCCGTGGGGGGTGCTCCCAGAAGCGGGTCCGTAAGTGTGTGCTGAGAGTTACGTGAGGTAATATACGCAGAGCGCCCAGCCCAGCTCCTGGCACATCGTTAGTGCTCTCAAAATAACAACTGAAACTGCTATTCTTATTCTTGCCACCCACATGGTCTGGGGATGTAGATGATCCTATAAGAGCCCATGCCGCTCCCGGGCCCCACACGGGCATGTGGGGAACTTCTGTGGAGACCCCGTATATGAGGAGTCACGTTGGGGTCTCTGAATTGTATGGTGGCTCCCCCACCATTCTGCACCAGCTGCTTCCTGTGGCAGCGCAAACAGTGTTCAGATGTAACGTTCTGAAGCGGTATTTAAGATGGTTCTTAAATGCCTGCCGAAACTAAAAATCCCACGTGAACAAAAAATACCGTCGTTAATTGGCGCTCCGTTGCGCGAATAGATGGAGAGCCAATGAAGGCAGTAGATTCGGTTCTTCACAAAGAGGAGGAGGAGGAGGAGGGGCAGGATACTGGGGACACACCTCACTCTGCTCCTTATGAGCAGGTGACCTCAAAACAGCCATTTGGTGTCTCCCAACTGTTGCCGCCTCTATGCAATGGGTCCCTCCCACGGTGCCCATTTGGGCTAGCTCAGTCCCTAGTAAACCCAACCCATAGTAGCTGTTGGAAGTGCTTAAAACAATACTGATGAAGCGGCTGTTACACAGTAGGTAGCTCCTAAGTGGTGGCTCTGGGATTTGAACCCGGGTCTGTCTGATTCACAGAACCCACATGCTCACCGCTGTGTGTTCTAGGGGCTTCTGGTCCCACGAGGGGCTTTTCAGTAAGCGTTGACCTCTTGGGACTGTCACGCCTTTTCTTCTATCAGTCACTTGGTCTTTCAACAACCGGCTAACTGTTCGTTAGTTACCCTGCAAGCTGGACCCAGTAGGAGAGGGATTGGTGGATGAATTTTGGTTGGATCTGAACAGTGCCTTTCCAAGAATGGGTTGAAATCCAGCCCTGTCTGTATATTTCAGGAACCAGCACGTTGAAGAATCTGGTTTGACAGAGTGCTGCATTCGGTTGAGGTGGACAGGTGTGGGTGGTGGGTGTCAAGGAATCTATTTAAGCCAACAAATTCAGGTTTACCAGAAATACCAACTTTCTTAAATCTCTGCAAGCGAATTCAAATTAGATGTGGAGTCTGTGCTGGCTTGCCAGAAACTGAATTTTCATCATTGCTGGGGCTCCTTCACCGCGGATGGATAGATATCCCCAGGGACTTACCCCGTCCACCTGCTACCATCAACTCATGCCACTCATCCTGCGTGTTTTCTCCAAGTCTGGAAACTCCGCCAATTCTGGGCCAACCCTGGAGGGTGGGGGGATCCTGTGCCTAGGTTGGTATTTCTGGCATCGGGGTCTCCCCACTTTCCTCCGCCACTGCCGAGACTTTGCAGATGGACCGTTGTTAAGAATGAATGAGAACCCTCCCCCCAGATGTTTCACTTCTGCTTGCTGGGTTTGTTTGCTTATTTGCTTAATTAATAGACTTTATGTGGCAGTGGGCATTTTTAGGCTTATAGAAAAATTGACCAGGAGGTACGGAGTTCCCATATACCCTTTCTTTCTTTTTTTTTTTTTTTTTTGAGATTTTATTTACTCATTTGAGACACAGAGAGAAAGCATGAGCAGGGGGAGAGGCAGAGGGAGAGGGAGAAGCAGGCTCCTCGCTGAGCCCAGAGCCCGATGTGGGGCTCGATCCCAGGACCCTGGGATCATGACCCGAGCTGAAGGCAGACGCTTAACCATCTGAGCCACCCAGGTGCCCCCCCATATACCCTTTCAACCCTCCTCCCCCAGCACCCCTACCCTGGGCTTCCTCAATGATAAATGTCTTATATTAGTGTGCTTATTTGTTACAGCTGATGAGCCAATGCTGATACGTTATTATTACCTAAGTTAGAGTTCACTCTCTGTTGTACATTCTTTGAGTTTTGACAAGTGCATAATGACTTCTCTCCACCATTACTGTCTCATACAGAATAGCTTCATGCCCTAAAAATCCCGTGTTCCCTCCCTCACCTTAACCCCTAGAAACCACTGATCTTTTTACTGTCTCCATAGCTTTGCCTTTTCTGTGTTGTTTAAACTAATTTAGCTTCCAAGATTTAAAAAAAAGTGGACTATTTTATGTAAAAACCCAGATGTCCAATATCTGGTGAAGAATTGGGATATCCCCAGTAACTCCAGGCTGGAACTGAGTCCAAGTTGCTGCATTCTCAGAGAGGAGTGAGCCCTCCCATGCTTTCCTCCACAGGATTGTATGGGTGGTGCCCTCTCCCCTTGTCGGCCCCTGTAGGCATCGGAGTTTGCCATCCTGCTCTGGCCTCCTACGAAGACCAGAACAGCCTCTGATTTGTGGACTGCCTCTGTTTCCTGCCCTGCAAATACATCCCCGAGGCCAGGTCTTGCAACAGCCTGGACATCTGCTTGAAATGGGGAGGAGAAAAACATAGGGAAATCCAACACAAATTTATTCCCCTGGAAATTATCTTGTAACCTGTGGGAGGCTCATCTGAAGCCATGCAAACACCCAGCTGCGGGGCCATCTGAGGCTGGGACAAAATCAGCCAACATCCCACACTCAGCAGATTTTTTTTTTTTCCTGTGTTCTCCGTACAACCTGAAAGTATTGGTTGTCTGAGGCTGTGGACCCCGGCATCGGGCTCCGCACAAAGTCCTTCAGTGGCTGCCACCGCGCTGGGTCAATTATTTATGCTAATGCTGCAATTCACCCTACTGACCTCCTTCCTGGAGTGTGTCAGGGAACTGGACACCCAGAGATTAAATTGTCCCTGGAGCGGTGGGTGGTGGAGTGGAGGTGGCGGGTGCATGGGGAGACTTGGGGAGATGCGAGGCCAGAGCATCACTGAGACATGGCCGGAAATGAAGACAGCCCTTTAACTTGGCTGCGGGGTTGTACTTGGGAGAAAAACCTGCATCTCTCAGCAGTGAAATGAGAGACGGCATGATGGGAGCGTGCTCCCTTCTTCCCCGCCAACAAGGCCCTCTGTGGTTCCTACGCTCAGAGCCTCCAGGACAGGTTGAGGAGTGGTCGAAAGAGCACTTGGTGTAGAGTCCAGTATCTGCCCCCTTTGTGCTGTGTGATCTTAGGCAAGTTGCTTTGTCTCTCTGAGTCTCCATATCCATCTCTGGATGGAAAAAAAGAAAGTAGCAATAATGTCTCACAGGAGCGTCAATGGGTTGTTGTACCTCAGGGGGTCCTCTGTCTCCTGCCCCAGCCCTGCATCCCTCCCCATAGCACCGACGTTCTGCTCCTGTCCAGGTCGCCCTACTCAAATCCTCCGTCTCCCTCACCTTCCATATTTATTCAATCCACAAGTATTTACTGAGCACCTACTATGCATTAGCCACTGTCCTCGGCTCCAGGGAACACAGTGGTGAACAAGATAGACCCTGTCCCTGGCCTTGGGAAACCAGCGTCTCATCAGTGACCTTCTCTGTGTCTTTATCCTCACCTCTAGCTACCCTGATCCAGGCCACCTCTGTCTCTTGCCTGGATTCCTGGAACATTCTCCACACTGCAGCCAGAGTTCCTCCTGAATCACAGATCCGATGAATCCAGGGCCCCCTGCTGCCCCTGGGATAAAACGGAAACTCACCAGCCATCTCAGCCTCCTTTCTGTCCCTGAAACTGATGGAGTCCCTTCCGCCTCTGAATGTTTGCCCTTGCCCTTCCCTCCACTTGCTTTCCTGGTCTTAATACAACGTCATCTTCTTTTCAGGTGTCACTCTTGACACCTTGTTGTCCAGCCAACCCTCCTTAGCCCTCTCTGTTTCCCCATCACAGCCCCGACGAGAATAGCAGCCAACACACATACCGTGCTTTCTTTGTATCTGACTGACACTGTGCCCATTTTACAGATGAGAGAACCAAGGTACAGAGAGCGAAGTGTCTATGCTGGGGTCCCACAATATTACAGTTGCCTCTGGCCACTCCATCACGAGTCCCCTGGAGCAGGGTCTCTGTCTTGCTTGTCTGTGCTTCTGCAGCACACAAGGGCTGGCACAGAGGAGGTGCTTAACAACATCTCCCCACATGATGAGTGACCGTCTTGCACAATGAATGAGCTCATCATGGTCAAAGCCGTGCTTGAAATTGCTGGAACTGCCTGATCGTTAAGGGGCTCTTATTATTCCACTTGGACCGTGAGTTGGTTCAGCCAAGGGAGGAATCCAGTCTCCCTGCCCCAGAGAGGCCCTGGCGGCCACCGAAGCGTCTCTCACCAGGGAATGTGGGTGTGGGAGGAAGGTCCTTGCCATCATTTGTTTTTCTCAGACTGTTTTCCAATAGAGACTGCCTCTGGCAGGCAGTGGAGTCCAAGGATACAATAGCGTTGGGGGGGTTTCTGCCTGCGGGGACTCCCGAGGTCTCCCCTTGCATCGAGACGCAGGGAGTTTGCTTGGCTGGGGCTCTGCTGGGGCCTTAATGGGGATATTAGCCTCGGGGATGGCAACGTGAGAGCCGCGATTCGTTACAGCCTCATCGTTAATTTAGGGGCTGGCTGGACCAGGCGTGAGAGCTACTGGGTCTTCGGAGGCTGCTGAGCATTAGGCTGTTTTCAGGACCCAAAGCGGAGATGAACCGCTGTGGGACCTGCAGGAGGACGGCCGGGAGGACAGGCAGGGGAGAGAGCTGTTGGAAGGACTCACTTCAGAGCCTGAGGGCTGGCGTGTGCACAGCTTGCTCCAAATCCTTTCCTGGTTATGCTGTAGCTAGATGTGCCGAGACACGACGTGTAGTACGGTATTCTGCACGTTACCAGATTATCTGTACTGTACCGTCCTGTCTGGACTACACTGCGCTCTTTGTCCTAAACTCCTGTGCTGTGTTCTATCCTCTCTGTACTATCTGACCTGGTCTACACTACGTTATACTATCCCACACCGTCTATATGATATTACACTGTACCAAACTGACTATACTATCCTCTACCATCTATACTGAACCATCCCTACAATGCCATATATTACACTGTCTACACTATACCGTATTACCTATCCCGTACTCTACTACATATACTACACCATGCGATAAACCCAGATTTCACAGAGACGGAGTGACAAAGTGATCACACAAACTGGGGAGGTAGATGCCTGGATTCAGATCCCGGCTCTGCCTCCTGACGAGCTCTGTGGTCCTCAGCTTTGTCCCATCACCTCTCTCAGCCTCCGTTTTCCCATCTGTAACGTGGACATATTACTTCCAATCCACCTCGTAGAGCCATTGTAGGAAAATGTCATATTGCATTCAGGGGCTGGGACGGGTTGAATTGTGTTGTGCCCCCCTAGAATTCATAGATTGAAACCCTAACCCCCCAGTACCTCAGAATGTGACTTTATTTGGAAATGGGGTCATTGTGGGCATAATCCTTTAAATTAAGATGAGGTCATACTGGAGTAGGGTGGGTCCTAATCCAACATGAGTGGTGTCCATATAAAAAGAGGAAATTTGGACACGGACACACGGCCAGGCAGAACACCATGTGAACATGAAGACAGAGATCGGGGTGGTGCTTCTCCACTCCCAGGAACACGAAAGATGGCCAGCAACCCCTCAGAAGCCAGGCGAGAGCCATGGAAACGTTCCCTCACAGCCTCAGAAGGAACCAACCCTGACCTTAACTTCCAGCCTCCAGAAGTGTGAGGGAGTAAATCTATGTCGTGGAAGTCACCCAGTCTGTGGGACTTTGTCAGCAACCTTAGCGAACGAACCCAGGGGCTTAGCACAGAGCCCAGCACAGACTGAGAGCCCATTGCATGGTGCCTGTTATAACTACTGTTACTAGTGTGTTCCACCGTGCAATTCTTGTGTAGCTCACGGTAGGTCAAGAGCTGGTCAGAGCTAGCAGATATCCCCTTCCAAGTGAGGCTGTATGACTTAGGTAAGTCACTTTCCCTCTCTGGGCCTCTCGGTTCCCTAATTTGTAAAGTGGACGCTATGTGATTAGACTAATGGGACCGCTTGCGTGCAGGGCTCACTCCAGCTTCCCCTGTGCCCCCTCTTCCCAGATTCTCCCGATGACCCTAGCATTGCTGTCCTCCCCATTTGACAGATGAGGACACTGAGGCTCACAGAGGGAAGAAGTTACCTGCCCAAGGTCATACTGAGGCCAAGTGGCAGACTTGGGGTCAAACACAGACTGTCCGTGCTGAGGCTATTGGCCACGGAGCTCTGGTGAGGGCAGAAGACAAAGAGGGTGGTCTCAGATTCCGTCCAGGCGTGAAGGTGGGATTGGCCCTGTTCCTGTCATTTCCTCTTTTGGGCTTATCCTGTGTCTCCCTTGCAGCCCCCATCACTCCCCAAGTTCTTAGAGTCCTGCCCGTTCACTGAGGGGAGATAAGATGGTGGAGTATGTGCGTGTGGGGAGTCCCAGATCCCTCTTCAGATTCATATATGGAGTAATTGACTACATGCACCTTGCAAATGGACTCGGGGGGGGGATTTCAACCCCTCTAACCCACTTCACACACAGATAAGAGCGACATCCTTGGTCCCCAGGGCTCACAAAGCTTTCTCATTCCAACTTTATGAACGTGCCCTGCACATGTATGAACCGAGTTCTGCTTTTTGAGGAAAGAAAAAAAAAAAAGCTATTTTGTTCTGCTTCTTGGCATCTGTTTTCCCCAAAGTGCCAAGGAAATTCCACCTCTGATAAATAATAGGCAGCCACCAGAAAGGCTAAAATGTGTATTCCCTGCTAGGGGAGGAATTCGGCTCAGACCCTCCCCCCCAGCATTCTGAAGAACACATTCCATCCATTTTCTGGAAGGGCTGGGGGCCAGTCCTTCTCCTTTCCATCTCCAGATAAGCTCTGCTCAGACTTGGGGATGTCAGGAACATTCCTGAAGAATTCTAGAGTCAGGCAGATTGGGTAGAAAAGTGCCCAGAACTTAGTAGGTGGCTTTTTTCATCAATATCGTTCATTCATTGCACAGCAAAACCATCAACAAAACGAAAAGGCAGCCTACTGAATGGGAGAATATATTTGCAAATGACCTATCTAATAAGGGGTTAATATCCAAGATATATGAAGAATGTATACAACTCAACACCAGAAAGCCCGCAAATCTGATTTAAAAATGGGCAGAGGAATTGAATAGACATTCTTCCAAAGAAGATATCCAGGGGGCCAACAGACACATGAAAAGATGCTCAACATCACTCATCATCGGGGAGATGCAAATCAAAACCATAATGAGATCGCCCTACACCAGTCAGAATGGCTTGTATCAAGCAAACAAGTGTTGGTGAGGATGTAGGGAAAAAGAAACTCTTGCGCACTGTTGGTGGAAATGTAAATTGGTGTAGTCACTGTGGAGAACAGTGTGGAGGTTGCTTTAAAAAATTAGAGCCGGAGATACCATATGATCCAGTAATTCCACTGTGGGGTATTTACCCAACAAAAACAAAACAAAACAAAAAAACACCACTAATTTGAAAAGACATATGCACCCCTATGTTTATTGCAACATATTTAAAATGCCAAGATATGGAAACAAATGTCCATCTGTAGATAAATGGATAAAGAAGATGTGGTGCGCGCGCACACACACACACATGGACACGCACACACTGGAATATTACTCAGCCATTAAAAAAGAATGAAATCTTGCCATTTGCAACAATTTGGATGGACCTAGAGGGTATTATGCTAAGTGAAATCAGTCAGAGAAAGGCAAATACCATATGATTTCACTTATATGTGGAATTTAAAAAACAAAACAAACAAACCAGGGACAGACTCATAAATACAGAGAACAAACTGGTTCCAGAGGGGAGGTGGGCGGGGGAAGGAGTGAAATAGGTAAAGGGAATTAAAGGATACAAACTTGAATTATAAACTCAGTAAGTCACAGAGATGGCGAGTTAGAGCACAGGGAATGCAGTGAGGGATATTGTAATACCGTTGTAAGGTGACAGATGGTGACTACACTCACCGTGGTGAGTACTGCGAATAAAAAAATCATTCATTCATTGAATATCACTGAATATGCACAGCCTCCTTACCAAGCGCTTCCAGTGAGCCAGACTCCACGCCAACTGCCTCACTCATCACCTGTCCTCCCAGCAACCCAAAGGCAGTGTAGTGATACCCCATTGTATAGGCAGGCAAACGCCTTCAAGAGAAACTGAGTGACACCCCCAAGGACGTGAACCTGATAAGTGGTAGGACAGGCATCTGAACCCAGATGGGTCTGACCTGATTCCAAAATCTATGCTCTTCAAAAGTCTCTGCTCTTCTAAGTGGGGTCCGCTGAATAAAGCTCACCCCTTCAATGATGTCCGTGATCTAATCCCTTGAACCCATGAACATGCTACCGGACATGGGGACAGGGGCTTGGCAGATGTGATGAGGTTAAGGATCTCGAGATGGGGACATTATCCTGGGTTATCTGGAAGGGCCCAGTGTCCTCTCAAGGGTCCTTAGAAGATGGGGGCGGGAGGGTTAGAGTCAGGGAAGGAGATGTGATGTTGCAAGAGGTCAGGCGGATGGCAGGAAGGGGCCATGAGCCAAGGAATGCCGGCGGCCCCCTGGAAGCTGGGATAGCAAGGAAGTAAAGTCTCCACGAGAGCCTCCAGAGGAGCCAGCCCTGTGGACACCTTGCTTTTAGACTTCTGATCTCTAGAACTCTAATAGAATGAATTTGTGTCGTTTTAAGCTGCTGTGTTTGTTACTGCAGCCCTAGGAAGTGAATTCACTAAGCATAGAGAAAAAAAATAATAGGTACTAACTAAGAGCATAAAGTATGTCTTGAGAGCTTGTGAATGTAGGCGTGGCTTCCCAGCGGGATTGAATGAATGAATGATACATGGTGACATTAAGGCTAGCCTGTGTGACATCCCAGTGGGGTTACTCCCAGTCCCAGTGAGGGAGTGGTTGGCGTTGCCATTGTGATCTAAGTCTTCCATTCTTTTATAGTGTTGTTTAACCCCCGATTTTCGGGGGAGGGGGATTGAACTTTTTGTGGAAGTACAATCTACATACAGTAAAGTAAAATGTCAATACATATTACAAACATATAGAACCGTGTCACCATTGCCAAGGTCAAGATATAGAATAGTCTCATCCCCCAGAAAGTTACTTCCTAATTGATACCCCTCAGGGGTAAACCGCCTCTCTGATTTCTGTCATCAAAGATTAGTTTGCCTGTCCTTGAACTTCATATAAATAGCATCACGTGGTGCTTTTCTCTTGTGCATGCTTCCTTAGCTCCACGTTATGTCTGAGATTTACCCACGTTGTTAACACGTATCAGCAGTTCAAGTTCACCCGCTCTCCTGCTGAAGGACATGTGGGGTGTTTCTCTAGCTTGGGGCCATAATGATCAGAGCTGCTAGGAATGTTCTTGTACAAGTCTTGCGGTAGATACAAGCCCTCCTTTCTCTTAGGTGTATGCCTGGGAGTGGCATTGTGGGATCATAGGGCAGGTGGATGTTTAGATTCAGTAGATACCCTGGCTCTCTGGCCTGGAGCGAATCTTAGGAATGCCTTCCCTGCCCACCTCAGCTTTCCTTCCAGAAGATCCATTCTCTATCTCTGTGCTGCGCTGGTAATTGGGATTATGAGACAAGGAGGTACAAGGGTCCCTCCCGTCCTGGCCCAAGAGAGCGTCATCTGACCTGGTGGTTTAGGGTGGGTGGGACACCAGGGCAGACGGAGAAGGAAAGTGGGGCCACTCTCTTTTTTAGTTGGGGCTCGTTCTGCGTTGGAAGTCTTTCCACCCTGTGTAGTGAGTTGGTAAGGCAGAAGTTTGGGTTCAGCTGAGTGTGTAGTGATTTCTCCCAAACTTACCAGCACACCACCTTTGAGATTTTTGCCACATTTGCATGCTTTTCTTTGAATTGACTTACCTTTTTTTTATAATTGAAAACTACTTATTGAAGGAGTTAACTTACCTGCAAATATGAAATCAATAGGACTTTCCCGAAGTAGAGGTTAATCACTCTAAATGCTACAAAAGCAAAACAGGGTTGATCAATTCTAGCCAGATATTGTCACCAGCCTGGGGCCACACCCCTGAGGCTTCTCTTTGTCTTCATGGCAGATTGGTGAACATCACGGAGGCGAGGCATTAAAGAATTATTAGCACCAAAGTGAGCCTTTGTTTCTGATGTAATCGGAGACATTGAAAGAAAACTAAAAAGGAGTAACTTTCTCACTTTGTGTCGGATGTTACTTAACGCTGGAATCTCCTCTCATGCCAAGGCTGCTGGATCCACACCTTGGGGGAACACTGGGGTCCTGGAAAGTTGTCTTTATTTGAATCCTGCACCAGCTCTGTAATATTGAATCCGTGACTTCACCTCTCAACTTCCTCATTTGTACAAAGGAATCGACATGGCCCCTGCTTTGGAGGCTTGTGGGGCTCCCGTTGAATGACCCTGATCTTGGCAGTATCAGGATGAAGACAGCTCATGAATCTTGTGGCTTGCCGCGGGAATGAGCACCCAGGACATTCATGCACTGCAATTCTGTTAGGGCCCTTGCTCCTAAGCAAAGTCATCTGTCCGCTTCAGCCGTTCTGGGGGAGTGTTGATTGCCCTTGGGATCCTGCCAAGGTTAAGTGGAGAATATGGTCCTGGTGAAATTCACACTTTGTCATTTGTTCACAAGCACAGACATTAAATCCCATCCACTGGAGGGTAAACAGCATCTCCCCGTGCACCTGCTATCAGGGAGGTTGTGATGTGGGGGGGGGGGGGGGGAGTGTGTCCCTGTCAGACCCACCTGGGTTCCAAGCCCAGTTCCACTGTCTGGTCACTCTGTGCCTTGGGTGTGCTACTTCTCCCTGGGTCTCAGTTTGCTCTTCTGTAAATGGGAATATTCACCCCTACCTCATCAAGAGATGAGAATGACCAGATTAGATAAGGCACAAAATACAACAGCCAGATATTTAAGAGACAAAAACTGCTACTGTAATTATTCTTTCTTGAGGAAGCCATGGGCTGCATTTAAATTCTCTGCAGAGCATGTTCTACCTCTTGGGCTCCCGATCATCCCAAATCTTTGTGTCGGGAAGCTCCTCCGTCTCAACTGTAATTCTATCCTCGATTTCTGCTTCCCACAGCCTAGACCACAGATTTTCACAAACCTTGGGTGGGGGATTTCTGCAACAGCTCTGACTCAGGTAAGACTTTTTAATGTAGAAAGTGGAAAAAAAAAACAAAACAGCTCAGGCAGACTTTCTAAGAAGAGAGTAATTATTTTGGCTCATAGACACCAAATCCACAAGTATCTTTCATGCTTCAGGTGTGGCTTGATCCAGGCTCAAACAAAGACTATCAGATCCTAGCTTCTCTGCATCTCTACATTTCCCTTGTCCTTGGTGCTCCGATAATAGCAAGATGTCCCCAGGAACCCAAGATCACTTCTCCTAGATGCCCTAATCCATTGAGCACCAGGGCCTCTGCCAGCCAGTCTTGTTGGTTCTAATTAGGTTACCTGCCTGTTTCTGAATCAGTCAGTGGTGAGAGAGGGAGGCAGGCTATGCTGGTTGGCTTCGGCCAGTCAGGGCCCATCTTTGGAGCTGAATCTAGAATTAGCCTTACTCAAACCACACTAACTGGAGGACGTGTGGGTTCTGTAGGGAATTGATGCTAGAAGAAGAAAGTGTGGGGTAAAAAAGGATGCTGGGGTTGCAATCAGCCAGGTGTCTCGACACCTTTCTTTTTTTTAAAGATTTTATTTATTTATTTGACAGAGAGAGAGAGAGTGAGAGCAGGAACACAAGCAGGGGGAGTGGGAGAGGGAGAAGCAGGCCTCCCGCCGAGCAGGGAGCCCGATGCGGGGCTCGATCCCAGGATCCTGGGATCACGACCCGAGCCGAAGGCAGACGCCCAATGACTGAGCCACCCAGGTGCCCCTCGACACCTTTCTAAGACAAAGAAATGACAGATTTTCCATTAGAGACCTAGCAATGCAATAGGATTGAAGGAACATCTCTGTCTGTCTGTCTTTGTCTCTCTCTCGTTCCCAGTGCCGTGTGACCTGAAAATAACAAGGTTGGAGTCGGAGTGATGAATGGGGCAAGATTGACTCGGCACTAATTTTGCCTGGAAGCTGTAGCTATTTTGGGCCCCTGCTGAGCCCTGGTTTAGCTTAGCTGGTTAGAGAGCAGGGCTCATGAGGTCAAGGGTATAAAAAGGGAACAGAAACATGGGACTCGAGGCACAAGTCTTGGGGCCTGATCAGGCTCTGCCACTTTTGACTCAGGCCCTCAGGTAAGTGCCTTACCCTCCCTGGGTCGGCTTCTCCACATCTCCTCCAACTGTCCTTTCCTTCTGTCCCCAGCTCCTTTGCTAGGCACACCTGCACGTCTCGGGTCACTGCCGGATTTCTCACCCCAGGACTGGGTTGGATGCCCCTCCGTGTGCTTCTAGAGCCTTAGGCTTCCAGGTACAAGTCCCATTTCTCCCAATTTCTCAATGAATGAGGTGGGGTAAGTCTGTCAACCTACTGTGCCTCAGTTTTCTCATCTGTCAAATGGGGATAATGTGAGTGGTACCCATCTCATGGCGTTGTTGCAGTAATGACCTTGTGTAATTTAAGCATTTAACACAGGAGCTGGGCTCAGTAAATGCTACTTTAAGATAGTAATGATTCTGGGGCATCTGGGTGGCTCAGTCCCTTAAGCGTCTGACTCTTGGTTTCAGCTCAGGTTGTGATCTTAGGGTGGTGGTATCAAGCCCCATGTCAGGTTCCCCATTCAGTGGGGAGTCTGCTTGAAATTCTCTCTCCCTCTTCCTCTGCCCCTCCCCCTGCTCATGCTTACACACTCTCTCAAATAAATAAATAAAAGCTTTTAAAAAAATTGGGATGATTTTGATATCCAGGGGGAATATTGAGCTAATGAAATCAAGCTTCTAGTCCCCTATCATGTAAGATACATGAAACGGGGGCTATGTATCATTCTCTCCTCTACCTCATTACCTAGCAACCCTTCTGGTGTATAGTACATGCTTAATAAAACTTGTGGAATAAATGTCCCAGGTCCAGTGTTCTAGGGAATTTCTCTAGCTCTGTGGAGAACCCAAAATTGTGCAGTTGGGTTTGTCCACAGGTCTTGCCAGAAATGTCAAGCTTGAAAGGCCAGTGTAAACAAGGAGTGGGAGGCTTCCATGTAACGATTTGAGTGGTGCTAAAATTGTTTCCCTTCTCTTACTCTAGTCTCTGCTCTTGCCGGCCCCACCCACTCAGAGCCTTGAGCTTCAGGAAGGCCCTGCTAACACCCAAACATCTGGACCTAAATCCGTGGCCACCAGGGTGTCACTGACTTTACAGAGTGAGTGAGAAGAACAGCAAGTTGTGGGGGGTAGGACACCTGGCTGGTAAATGTTGCGGGTCCAGATGGAGGAATGAAGGAGTCGCTGAGAGGCTGGGGAAGGTCCGCCAGGGAGGGTGTCTTTGGTTCTACCCAGAGCTTGACCTGCAGTGACTCTATATAAACTGGGCTGGCAGTGCTAACAATAAATAAATAGACCACCCCAAACAAGACCCCCTCTGTTGAACAGACCATTAAAGACCTGAGGGAGGTTATTTCACTTGGCAGCTTCCTCCGTGGGTGGCCAAGAAGCCGAAGATGGAGGCTGTGCTCCTTGAGCCTTCTTGTGCTGGGAAGGAAAAAATAAACTGCATAGGACCTGTGGTGGCTGACTTAGTTTTCTCTCCCCCCAGGCATGCTCAAAGCTGTGTGCTGCCAGTGTTCTTTGGCCAAAGAAAATGTCCTGGGTGTAGAGAGGTGTGTGTGTGTGTGTGTGTGTGTGTGTGTGTGTCCCAAATAAGACTCCTCTTTCAGCCTTACCTTTATTTTTGTGTGTTATTGATTGGATTTAAGTCAATTTGGGCCCTGCACCTCTGTGCCCAACACTGCTTTGTGCTCACAATACGTGGGGAAGATGAGGATGAGAGTAATAATATCAATGGTGATGGTGACAGTGATGATGATGGTGGTGATGACAACGATGTTGACAGTGATGATGACAATGACAATGATGACAGTGATGACGATGGTGATGGTGACAGTAATGATGGTGATAACGATGGTGATGATGACGATGTTGACAGTGACAGTGGGGATGATGGTGACTGATGATGACAGTGACGATGATAATGATGATGGTGATGACGATGGTGATGGTGGTGATGGTGATGTTGACAGTGATGATGACAATGACCATGGTGATGACGGTGGTGATGACAATGGTGGTGGTAATGGTGGTGTTGACAGTGATGATGACAATGATGATGGTGATGACAGTGGTAGTGATGACAATGGTGGTGGTGGTAATGGTGGTATTGACAGTGATGACATGATGACGATGATGACAATGGTGATGGTGACAGTGGTGATGGTGACTGATGTTGACAGTGACGATGACGATGATGACGGTGGTGATGACGATGGTGATGGTGGTGATGATGGTGATGACAATGTTGACAGTGACACTGGTGATGATGGTGACTGATGACAGTGACGATGACAATGACAATGATAGTGATGATGGCGGTGATGACGATGGTGATGGTGGTGATGATGTTGACAGTGATGACTGATGATGACGGTGATGATGACGATGGTGATGAAGATGATGGTGATGGTGACAGTGATGGTGATGACAATGATGATGGTGATGATGGTGACTGATGACAATGTTGACAGTGACGACAATGACGATGGTGGTGATGACGATGACAGTAATGATGGTGACAATGTTGACAGCGACGATGATGACTGTGATGGTGACAAGGATATAAATGGTGATGGTGACCGTGGCGATGACAGAGCAAAAACCCAGTACTGAGCCCACAAGATGCCCAGCACACTTCGAAGTGCTTTCATTTAATGTACTAATTGGTTTAATCCTCGCAGCCCCTCTGTGAGCACGGCTCTGTTGTCATTGGATCCGGCCTCTGCTAGCTGGGTGATGCTGGGCAAGTGATTTCATCTCTCAGAGCCTCGGCTTCCCTACCCGTAAAATGGCACGTCTCTGGAACACATTCAGTGTTTGACATAAGTGTTGAAGAGATAAAGGTGGTTCTTTTTTGTTTTTTAAGATTTATTTATGTATTTGAGAGAGAGCTTGAGCAGGGGGAGGGGCAGAGGGAGAGGGAGAAAGAGAGAATCTCAAGCAGATTCCCTGCTGAGCATGGAGCCCGATGGCGGGGCTCGATCCCACGACGCCAAGATCACAACCTGAGCTGAAATCAAGAGCCAGATGCTTAACCGACTGAGCCACCCAGGCGCCCCAGATAAAGGCGATTCTTAGAGTTCCTCATGGGGCCCTCCTGCCAACCCTGTGAGGGAGGAGATATTATGATGACCCCCGTCTTAGAGAGCAGGGCACGCTCTCCCAGGCAGGAGTGGCCGAGCTGGGGTCCAAAGCCAGGCATGGGCGGCCGGTCCCGTTGGCCTGCAGAAGCGGTTTCAGTCGTCCCTGCAGAGTGGTTTCGGATCCATAGGGTGCCCGGGCTGGGTCCACACGAGCCCATATGGGCCCCCAAGCAAGCTGAGTTCAGTCCGCCCTGGGCAGGCCCTCAGCCGAGTGGCCTGGGGCTGCCCGCAGGGTTGGAGTGGGTAACACGGGGGCGGCTGGAGCTCTGGGGCACACAACATGCCTGGTACCTGGACAGTCTGGATGCTAGGGACACAGTTTGCCACTTCCCTCGCCTCCCACCTAACGAGGCAGCAGGGATGTTTCTTGATTTGGAGTCAGCTGCATCTAGATATTTTTTCCAGCTCTGCAAACCCACAGACAGATCTCCGGATCTGCTGAGCTACCCCATCCTTTGTGGGGCCACTAGCCCCGCTCGCCTACTGAGCAGTCAAGATGGGGCTAGTCTGATCCGAGCTGTGCTGTAGGTTGTAAGACACACACCAGATTTGGGGGTCTTCGTGTGGAGAAAAGAATGTAAAATACGTTGTTAATAATAACGTTTGTATTTATTTCGTGCTAGCATGGCAATATTCTCGATTTGGGGGCTCCACTAAAGGACATGATTAAAGCTAATTTCTGCTGTTTTTCCTTTTTGATGTGGCTGCTTGAACATTTTTGGTTCTGCATATGGCTGACGTTGTATTTCTCTGCTCTAGAGCTTACAGTTAGCTGAGCTTTAATAGTTTCATGGTTGAACAGCTTGCTTAAGAGAGTTTCAGACCTGAATTCAGATCTCCACCTAGCTCCTAACCAGCTGTGTGACCTTGGGCGACTCACTGTCCCTCTCTGGGCCTTAGTTTGTTCAACCGTAAAATAAAGGTAAGAAGAATACGTACCTCATAGGGTTATCTTGTGGGTAAATGAGAGACAAGGTGGACGGGAGTGAAAATAGCGTCTGGCATCAAGTGAGCATTCCATAACAGAGCTGTTGTCATTTATTATGAGCTGATCTGGGCTGACCCCGTGGAGCCCAAACCTCTCCAGCCCTGAGAATGTTCTTATTACTTGTCCCTTCTGTGACCAGAAAGATTTTTGTTTCTTAAACAAACTGCATGATTTTAAGTAAGAATTTTTTTTCACTATATTAAAAAAAAACTATCAGAGATGCTGATCAATATTTTTTAAGATTGATTTATTTATTTTAGTGAGAAAGAGAGAGAGCAGGGAGAGGGGCAGAGGAAGAGGGGGAGAGAGTCATAAGCAGACTCCCTGCTGAGTGTGGAGCCCGATGTGGGGCTTGATCTCATGACCCTGAGATCACAACCTGAGGGGAGACCAAGAGTCAGACGCTTGAACCACTGCGTCACCTAGGCCCCCCTACAAGGATAATTCTTGATGAGGAATTCTGCCTGTCTTGAGAAAGGATGGAATGTAGCACTAAGTCAATCCAATTCCAGCCCCCAAACATGGAGTTGTACCATTGTTGATGTGTAATTTCTAGGGTTTTGGAAATCCTAAGAGGTCCCTTCGACCTCTGTGGTACCTTTAGGGATCTTTAAGAACTTGGGACTATGGGAGGGGGAGGAGGACCATGATCTCTTTTAACCTCCTCATTTTACAGACAGGGGAGTGGATAACCAGAGAGGTTAGGCGACCTGGCCAGAGTCACACAGCAAGTAGGTGGCAGGTCATCCAGCTCCAGAGTCTTTGCTCGTAACCCCTTGCTGTAGTGCCTCATGGTCTAGCCATCACAACAGTCTTAAAATTATTCCTATTTAAAGATGAGGACATAGGCTCAGAGAGGTTAAGTCACTTGTCTTCCATCACACAGCATCAAGTGGCAGAAGTGGAATTCAGTACAGTGTAAACTGCATTGAATAGTGTCCCCCCGCCATGCGTGTCCATCAGGAACCTCAGAATTGGACATTAGGTGGAACTAGGTAGAATGAGTTAAGACGAAGTGCTACTGGAATCAAGTGGGCCCCAACCCAGTGACTGGTGTTCTTCTAAGAAGAGGAAACAGACAGACACCCGAAGAGGACACACATGGAGATGGAGACAGAGACTGGATTGACGCACCTACAAGCCAAGGAACGCCAGAGATTGCCAGAAGCCAGCCGAAGTTAGGAAGCAGGCACAGAACGGATGTTCCCTCAGAACTTCTAGAAGGAACCAGCCCTGCCGACACCTGGATTTTGGTCTTCTGGCCTCGGGATCTGGGAGAGGATGAATTTCTGTTGTCTTACGGCCCGCAGGGTGGTCATTTGTGAGAGCAGCCCTAGGAAACGAATACTCCGGGCATGATAGGCTTGCTGCCCCCTCACGGTAAGCACCCCAGCTTATCCCGGGGAGCTGTTGATGTGGGCTCCCCTCCCGTCCCGGACCCTCCCGCCGGCCCGTGGCAGCTGCCGAGCCTCAGAGAGGCTCCACGGAGCCCGGGCTGTGAGAAAGGCCGGCTGCGCCTGGGGCTCAACTGGGCATCCCGTCTGCTGCTTGCATTGTGAGCTCTTACAAATTACTGTTTTCAGTTGAAAAGAGGTTCCAGAGAGCTCTTCAGCTGCTCAGCAGGAGCCATGGATGCTCTTGAATTAACGAGGAGAAGCGGAACCTTCCATGACTGATGGCCGGGAGCTCCCACCCCCACCCCACCCCACCCCCGCCTTTGTCCTGGCCTGTGGGCAGGCCTGGGAGGGACAGTGGTGCCTTTCCGTGGTTCCCAGAAGAGCAGTCTCAGCTGAGACCAGGTCAGAGTCTCTGGGGTTTGGCCTGTCTGTATAGAAAGGGTCAAAAGATGCTGAATTAGGCTCTGCCATTTCCAAGGGTCAGCAGCCTTCTGATGCCTCTGCAGAGGGGCCGGGGTGGGCCTCTCACCCAGCCTCACAGCCTGTGGACCTTCACTTGGTCCAATCAGATGAGCAGGAGGCCACTGAGGAATAGCTGGCTTCTGGCTCACTGTGTGGGTGGGTTTGTGTGTGTGTGTGTGTGTGTGTGTGTGTGTGTGTGTGTGTGTGTGTTGGGGACTGTCTGGGATTTGAACACCCTTGCCTTGCTGGTTGATGGGATGAACTCACTTCTACCTCTGGTTTCCACCTTCGCTGGGGCCGTTCTCCCCTGAGCCTATCTGCACACTCATCCAACCAATATTTATGGTGCACGGGCTGTTTTCCAGGCTCTAGCAAACCCCTTTGCAGCTCTGTCTCATTTAACCATTCCAGAAATCCTGGGCTGCATTATTGTTATGGTCCCCATTTTACAGATGACAAAAATCGATGCTCAGTCCCTCACCCAAGTTCACAGAGCTGGTTAAGTCACCCAGCGGAGTTTGGACGCGGGTCTGTCTTCCTCCGAAGTCCATACTTCCTGACTGCAGTAATCTTGGGAGGGTGTCTGCCTTCTGATCACATTCCCTCCCCAGAGCTGAGTGGTAGTTGAAGGGATAAAAGCAGATTTTATCCAAGACTGTGGCAATAAGGGGAAAGAGACACATGGATAGAACCAGCTCAACTCTGAATCCCGCATGGGCAAATGGGAACTTAGAGCCAAAACCGGGGGTGGGGGGCGGTCAGTCGGTGGGAGACTGGGAAACGTCAGGAATAGGGCAGGATTCTGGCTACCCCGACCCAACAGGATTCGTGCTACAGATGGGCCCGGCGATCAGACATTACCTGGGCGGTGGCAAGAGATGAGGAACCCGATGAGGTATTGAAGGTGATCAGCCACGGAGGATGGGGATTCTGCTAAGCTGACTTGACAGGATTCTTGCTAAAATTGGACAATGTAGAGACGCCTACTTGAAGACAAGTTCAGGGAAGGCTGAGCAGAGCTTCGCTAAGCAGAGAATTTTTGTCACTATTTATTCTCCATCTCGTCCTTAAAAAATATTTAAGGCTACAGTTGCCTTAAGTAGAGTTTGATGATGAAGAGATTGGGTGCTGGTGTCAGACATTTGTAGGCTCAAGATCCAACTCTAGCACCCACTAGCCGAGTGCCTCAGGTTCCTCACACTTGCCTCGGTTTCCTGACCTGTCCAATGGGGGCAGTCATGGACCTCCGTCCCGGGGCTGGTTACAGTGATGTGGGAACCGCCTGGCACAGGGTTCAGATACATACATGGCCTGGACCGTGTCCTCCAAACCAAGGCAGCTGGTGACCACGGGCATCAGTCCTGCTGCGGTGGGTAGCCCATCCCACAAATGGCTTTGAGCCTCTAAGATACGAATGTGTCAGGCACTGTGGAAGGAGTCGGGGATGCAGACGTGACAGAGAAAGGGGCAGCTGTCTCCTTAGGTGGGTCTTGGACAGTAGAGGGATGCCGAGCCAAGCTGGTGTCTGTGACTCTTTGTGTGTGCACTGGTGATTCTTAACTGGGGGTCAGTTTTGCCCCCCAGGAGACATTTGGCAATGTCTAGAGACTTGTTTGATGGTCGTGACTAGCAGAGGGGCACTGGTAGGCAGAAGCGGGGATGCTTATAAACATCTTGCAATGCCTAGGGCAGTCCCCTCCTCCCCCCACAACAACGGCTCATCCAGCCCCAGATGCCAAGGTTGAGAAATGGCTGGTGTGTGCACGAGGGAGCGCAGTGAGCACTTTTGTCCCCTCTGCACAGAGACCCCAGGGCTCCATGGGACTGGGAGGGAGCTCGAGCCTGAACCACCTGCCTTCAGCCTGTGCCCTCTCCCATCAGCTGCCTGCAGCCAGATAATCAGACCTCCCCATGTTTAATAGAATCCAGGCTGCTAAGGCAAATGTAAAAACAAAACCCTGGGCAAATGTGTTTTTATGTAAACACAGCAGGGGGTGGTGGCTGCCTGTGGAGAAAGTACCCTATGGCTGGTACTTCTCAGAGCAAAAATAACCCTGACTGTTCCTTCTCTCGGAGCAGAGCGGGCGATGGAGAGGAGGATCATGTGGGCACCCAGGTGCTCATGGGAGCTGTCCCTGCTCCTGGCTGAGCCCTCCCTTCCCTCCAGGTGAGCATCCCAGGGGCTCCAGGACGAGAAGAGAGCAGGTGTTGATTCTCTTGGAAGCCTCCCTTCCTTCGGAGCTCAGCCAGCATAGCAGGAAAAAGCACAGTTTTTTGAGTATAATTTACCTACAGTAAAATTCGCCCATGGTAGTTTATAGTTCTGCAAGTTTTAACAAATGCATTCAGCCACGTAACCACCTCCGGAGTTCATCACCTTCAAAATTTCTCTGTGCTCCTTTGTAGTCATTCCACCCGCCCCCCCCCCATCCTAGCCCCTGGCAACGACCAATCTCTTTGCCTTTGGCTTTTTCTAGAATGTCCTATAAATGGAATCATACAGCCTTTTGAGTCTGGCTCCTTCCACCCAGCATAATGCCTTGAGATTCATCAATGCCATTGCATGTATCAGTAGTTGATCCCCCCCTTTTTTTAAAGATTTTATTTATTTTATTTGACAGAGAGATAGCACAAGTAAGCAGAGAGGCGGGCAGAGGGAGAGGGAGAAGCAGGCTCTCCGCGGAGCAGGGAGCCCAACATGGGGCTCGATCCCAGGACCCCGGGATCATGACCTGAGCTGAAGGCAGCCGCTTAACCAACTGAGCCACCCAGGTGCCCTAGTAGTTGATCCCTTTTAATGGCCAAGTAGTACTCCCATTTGTATAAATGCCTCAGAGGGTGTCCCTTTACCCTGGAAGGACATTTGTGTGGTTTTTATTTTCAGCAATGACATTGAAGCTGCTATCGACATTTGCATACAGGTTTTCGTGTGAGCACGGGTTCTCCTTTCTCCTGGGGCAGTACCAGGGAGTGAGATTGCTGGGTCATATGGTACGTGGACATTTAATTTTCTAAGAAACCATCAAACTGCTTGCCCGGGTGTCCGTATCCCCTTTTGCATCGGCCCGTGGATGCGTGAGCATGCCCTTCGCTCTGTATCCCCTCCGGCACTTGGATTGTTGGGTTACGTGTTGGAGCCCTTCTAGTGGACATGCTGTGGTATCTCACTGCAGTTTTAACGGAAGTGCAGTTTGTTGGGTTCTAGTCCTGGTGCTGCCGCTTACGCGAAGCTGGCAGGGGGCTGGTGATGTCAGTGGTCAAAAGCATGACGTTGACAAACAGGCGTACTCCATCCCCGCTGTGCCACTCTAGAGGCCCGTGACCTTGGATGTGCATTCTCAGCTGCTCTGAGCCTCAGTTTTCCCTCCATAAAAGGGGACGGTGCTAATATTTACAAGTAGCTGTGCTACATAGTGTGTGTGTGCATGTATATGTCTGTATATATATATATGTACGTATTGTACACGCACACGCATATTATATATATTACGTATATATTATATATCTAGTGTACCTGGCTTGGTAGAAGTCACTGTGATTACATTTACTGGGCACACACTCACTGTGTATTATAAAAGCAGTAAATACAGGGAGTGGAGCCAGACTACTCGGGTTCCCATCCTGGCTCTGCCTCCTACATCCTAGCTGTGTGATCTTGGGCAAGTTACAGGACCTCTCTGGGCCTCTGACTCCTCATCTGTACCATGGAGATCATCATAGTACCTTTTTTGGGGAGGGGGAGGGATTTTTGTGAGGGTCAAGTGGGTTTAAATGTGAAGGGCTGTCTTCTTCTGTTCCGCATTGTTCAGCCCTTCACGAGGCTCAAGAACATGCCAAACTGAGGTATCGTGATAGACCAGGCGACTGCTGCTAGAGAGGGGGCACGAAGGATCCTCTCTGGGGTGCGGGGAATGTCCTAGGTCTTGATCTGGGTGGGGTCACATGAATGTGGACACGTGTATATATGATTCCATAGGACTCCTGTGCACTTAAGATGTGTGGTTTTTACCTACTGTATGCAGATTCTCTTGTTAAAAAAAAAAAAAAGGCAACGGGACGCCTGGGTGTCTTAGTCGGTTGAGCGTCTGACTCTTGATATCGGCTCAGGTCATGATCTCAGGGTCCTGGGATCAAGTCCCTGTGTCGGGCTCAGCCCTCAGTGCAGAGTCCGCTTGTCCTTCTCCCTCCCCATGCTTGCTCTTGCTCTCTCAAATAAATAATAAAAATAAAATCTTAAAAAAAAAAGAAACGCATGTTGTCAGGCTCTGCGCCCCGGGCCTGCTGAATCAGGAACTCTGGGGGCAGGGCCCAGTGCCCTCCAGAGGATTTCCGTGCTCGCTCCAGCTTGAGAACCCCTGCTTTGTACCCTGAGGATCACATGGAAGCACTGAGTTGCCTAACTGAATTGGATCAAAAGGCCACATCAGATCCCAGATGGGACCTAAAGCTACAGTCCCATCTGGCTTACAGCCTGTGGCTCTCTGGCCTTGAATGGCTTCCTTTCCCTGATTCCGGAGACTTCGGGAACCAACTTACTGTTCGAGTAGCACAGAAAAGCTTTGGCTGATGGGGCTGGCGTTTGTATTTGGGATTCCTTCAGAAATGGTGTGCTCCAAACACTCAATCAGGACTTGCTGGAAGGTTCCGTGTCCCAAGCTACAAGTCAGCCACGGACATGAGAAGACTCTGAGGCAGGGTCCCCAGCCCTGAGGAGTGCATGTTCCCTTTGGGGGAAGATAAACTTCTATCCAAGAGGCCGTGGTGTCACCAAAAGCCCTTTGGAGCCACAGAGCCCTGGGCTGAAATCCCAGCTCTGCCTCTTGTGAGCTTAGTGACCTTGAGTGAGTCCCTTGACCTACCCAAGCCTCAGTTTCTCATCTGTACAATGGAGAGAATAGTACCCACCTTACAAAACTATGAGCATTTGAAATTATGCATTACAAGGTCTGGAAGCTAATGAAGTGTCATTGTTAGTACTTGAAACCAACATAGACCCCAAGATTTTATTTTATTTTTAATAATTTTAATTCTAGTAGCGTTAACATACAGTGTTAGTTTGAGGTGGGCAATACAGTGATTCAAAAATTCTATACATTACTCTGTGCTCCCCATGGTAACTGTACTCTTTAATCCCCATCACCTATTTCACACCTCCCCCCACGCCAGACCCCAAGAGTATAAAAGCTAAAAAATCAGGGTGTTCTCTTCCTCATGGTAGAGGCCCCATCTTCTTCAGGGGGGTCGCCATAGCACCTGGCAATACAACACGTACACAATAAATGCTTGCCGGATGAAGAAATGAAAACATGTTGCACCCCCAGATGGTGGGTTTTGAGGGAGCGTATTGGGCTTCTGTGGCTCAGAGCAGAGGTCTCTTGAGGTGAGGAAGGAGAAATTTTCCCCAGAGGTGATGCATTTGTGAAGTTCCTGCAGGATAAGCTCTCACCATAGATAGATCCCCTGGTTTGGGTCAGGCCTGGGGGGCAAACCTTGGCTTGTCAGGTGGCTGGCGCTCAGGGAGTATTGAATCAATGAATGAGTGAATTGTTGTTTGAATGGGAGGCGGGCAGTAAGTAGGAACCTGAAGACATTTTAGGTAGTCTTTGTGTTTTCCAAAGGATAATCCACTTGCCTTGGGACACATACGCATAGAAGGAGCTTGAAAGGTTGGGGAGGAGAAGGAAGGGGAGTGAGAGACCAGAGTTGAATCTGAATCTTCACCTGCCGCTTGCACTGGGCTCGGGGCTTCAGTCCTGAGCCTAATTCCACCTTCACAGCCACCCAGGACCAGCTACGTAATTTGCAGGGTCTCCTGCAAAATGCGGATGCTTCCCTGTTCAGTAATTGTGAAGAATTTCAAGATGGCGGCCGCAGAGCCATAAACCAAGTGCAGGGTCTCACAGGACCACGCGGGGAGCACGCCCAGGGAGAGGGCCCTGTGACCATTTCATTTACAGGCGAGGGAGCCCCAGCTCAGACAGGCTGCAGATTTCACCCAGGACACCCCACCTGTCCTCAGGCGCCCGGATTCGAACCCACGGACCTTAGTGGTCATCTGGTCTGCTCCTTCATTGTGCTAACCTGCCCCTGAGCACCCCGGGGGCTGAGCATCTGAGTGCCCTGACTTGCTGTCTGGAGGTCTGGGCGGGGAGGACAGGAGCTTCCCTGCCTCCAGGGGCATGACTGCTCCCCTGCTTCCCTCTCCCTCCCAGGATATAAGGAGACAGACCTCCCTCCCTCCTCCCTGGGGGAAGATTTATTCCTGGGGGTGCGTGGGCGGATGCGTGTTTATGTGGGGGCTCTTTGTCTAAATTTAAAGCCATCATGACAGCAACAGCCTATTAATGTTGAGACTGGTGAGGTCTGTCCTTACGAAGAATCATGAATAAGTTGATGGAGCAGGTGTTGCCCCCAGTTCTGATTTCTGCCCCAGGCCCGCCCCAGCCCTCTGGCAGCAGGGGGTCATAACAGGAGATGGGGATGAAGGAGAGCATTTGTCGTCATGAGCACTGGGTGATGTATGGAAGTGCTGAATCACCTTATCGTTCACCTGAAGCTAATACAACACTGTATATTGAGCAGCTGGAATGGTCATCACGATGGTAAGGCAAAGTTGCTGGTGCTAGATGCCCGGGGGGGACCTCGAGAAGCGGCATGCTTGTGCCCATTTTACAAGTTGGGAAAATGGAGCCTCAGAGAGGGGCCATGCCCTGCTGAGGTCTTGATTTATGGAGTGACATCTGAAGTAGGGTTTCAATGATGCCAGTATGTTCCGGAACCCCCATATTCTCAGCCAAGCCTTGGCTATCTGCGTGGACTCAAACATGAAGTTAGCAATAGTTGTGGTTGTGTTGAGACCCAGCAGGGTGCCCGGCCCTGTGCTAATAAGCATTTTACATGCGTTACTGGAGCAAACCCTTTTTTTTTTTTTTAATTTTTTTAAAGTAAGACTCCATACCCAGCATGGAACCCAGCACAGGGCCCAAACTTACAACCCTGAGACCAAGACCTGAGCTGAGATCAAAAGTTGGATGCTTAACCAGCTGAGCCACCCAGGCACCCCTTGAGCAAACCCTTTAAGACAACCCATGCAGTGGGACCACCATGCTCATTCCATTTTATGGATGAGGAGCCTGCAGCTTGGGGAGATAAGTGGCTTCCTCACCTTCTCAGCGCTAGTGATGAAGCCAAGATCCCAACTCAAGTCTCATTGACCTCGAAACTCATGTGCTCTCCATCTCTTTCTTTAAACCACAGCCAGTAGGGGAAAAAAGAAAAGACAGGCAAAATGAAAAAAAAAAAAATCACTCCTACACTTACCCTGCAAGAGGTAATGTCTTTATGTACATTGGTGAGTTTCCATCCAGCTGTTTTTCTCTGCCAAAGGGGACATTCTTGCTCCAGGCAGCTGACCTTTGGTGTTCTGTAATTGCTGAGCAATTTAGAGATGCCTGGAAATACATAATTCATACGCACATCTTTCATCCTGGTCACTGGAAGGCAGCGAGGCATGGCTGTCACCCAGGGAGAATTTCAACCTTGACACGGGAGGAAATGGGATCTTAGGGGCTCAGAACAGAATTTCAGAATCTGAGAACCTGCCAACATTGAAACGGACCCCAGTGTCCCAGCACAGAATGCTAGGTGTCAGGGATCCTGGCGTGGAAACTTAACGATCATTCTGACGGCAGAGCAGTGGGGTAAAATCTTAGAGCTGAGCTCTGGAAACAGAGACTTCACTCTGTACCTCTGGAGTCAGAGGGTCCCAGAGTAGTGTTCTGGTCCACTCCTCTCTTCTTTTGGCAGTCCCAGGGGATAAGAAACCATGTTTGGTCCCAACGAGAAGCTTTGGTTTCTGGCTTTAGGTGCAGCCTAAACATGTCTGGGCATCACCCAGTGTCTGCTCTTTGTGATTTGGGAGTAGAGTGGAAGGCTTCCTGCCACATGCCATGAAGGGGGATGGAGAAGCAGGGGCGGGTGCATATGTGCGCCTGCTGTGAGGGAGGGTGACAGGCACGGGGGTGTCCGTGTTCATGCACGCATGCATCACCTTCTCGATGGTGTCCAGATGGTGAACCAGGGGGCTGTAGTATGGTCCGTTTCCGGCGGTGGTTACCCTCCTGGGAGGGGACATCTCTCTGTTGGATGCCAGCCGATCTCCCTGGGCCACTGAAGGCCACACTGAAGGCCCCAGACCCCTGTGCCTTGTAGAAGGGGCTCCTTTCCCTCATTCCCAGCTGAGGGGCCTCAAGAGGGGCGTCATCTGGCTGAGCAGGCTCTCCGGAGAAAGGCCTTTGGGCCTGGAGGTCTTCAAAATCCGCGCACTCACCCCGCAGAGGTCGGAGGTCGGTGCTGTGGCCAGAGGCAATGTCATGGGGACGTTGTGATTAAGGTTCTGGAGTCGGACAGGCCCAGGGTCAGGTCTTGCTCTGCTTTACTCACCAGTTCTGCCCTCAGCCCAGGTGACTGGCCTCCCCCACCCCCACCCCAATTGGCTCAGCTGTTAAGTGAGAATAAAGCCAAGCTGCCGAATAGAGCCTCTGGGGAGAAGCAGTGACATGGTGTAAATGGAAGGGTCCGGCACATAGTAGGTGTGCAATAAATAGTAGTTTATACATTGTCCTTTTCCCCCAGGGAGAGCGTCAAGGCTTTTGGCGGGGGTCCAGGAGGCCTGGGTCTGGCTAGTGTCGCTGGCTGACTCCACCTTCCCCTTTGGGTCAGTGAGGAAAGTGGCCTGGGGATTGTGAAGGGTCCTCCCTCCAGCTCTGATGGGCGGAGAGCCCACCTCTTAGTCCTGCTCTGAGACTGGGGGGTGGGTGCACTGGGAGGGGAGAGCGTGAATGTGAGCAGCTAGGCTGGGGGCTCACACACACACACACACACACATATACACACACTCAGACATACACACACCTGCGCCCAGACACACACAGACACACAGACACACCTACACATTCCCAGGCGCACACATCCTCACACGCGCACACACATGCATATTAGTTTGGGCAGAAAAACTGGGCTGGGGGATTTGGGGGTGGGAGTGGGGTTCTTGCTGGGGAATCCCCTGGTTGCTCACAGGAGCTGTCGCTGGTCCTAAATTAGAGTGTAGTCCACCTTGGCCACCCGGGAGCCAGCAAGTGTCGATGGGCTCGTGGGGGGCGGGGCGGGGGGTGCCTGGCAGGGAGAGAGGCACGAGCACGGGGAAGAAAATCGTAGGGCTGCAGGCTTGGTCTGGGAACCGCGCAGCCCTGGCCTGGCTGTGTGACCCTGGGCAACCCTTGAACCTCTCTGAACCTCAGGTTCCTCATCTGTAAACTCTCAGACCTGCTCTAACTGGCTTCTAAGGACCCTTTGACTCTACAACTCTATGGTGGCATAAAAACAGTAGTAATAATGATGGGAATAGCTAAAACTTACTGAACCCTTTTGGGTTCAGGTCCACGGGAGGCATTGCATACGCATGGGGGTTCTTTCGTCTGAGTGTCTGTGGGCCTCAGTTTCCCCTTCTGTAAAAGGAGACTGTTTTGAGGCCAAGGATTTCCAGACTTCCAGCCCTTTGTCACCTGCTCTAAGGAACTTGCTAAGAGACCAGAGAGGGCAGGGTCTTTGAGCTCTGGGGTCGGAAGGCCCTACGCCTTCTTTCTACCCTGGGATCTCCACTGTCAGCTTCAGTCGCCGAGAAAGGGCCTGATAGTAAATATTTGAGGCTTTGGGGGGATCACATGGGGTCTGCTGCTGCTTATCCTTCTTCTTCATAACGCTTTAAGATATAAAAGCCATTCTTAGCTCTAGGGCAGATGAAAATAGGCCAAGAGCCCGTTTGGCCCAAGGTCACAGTTTGCCAACCCCTGATAGTGACGAATGTTCTCACTTCATCTAAGCGCTTGGCATCCCAATACGGCCAGGTCGAGCCCTGAGCCTGCCCTTGCGGCCAGAGTTTTCTCCTGAGCCCCACCTAGAAAGAAACTCTCGAGCCACCACTGATCGCTCGGCCAGTTCCCAGCTCTGCCCCTCAACAAACATTTCTCGACTCTGGCCCACCTCAGAGCCACAGAGTCGTGGCCACAGTCCAAGGGGACAGGAAGGGTCCTTCGAGGCGTCCTCCGCCACCTCCTCACTGTTCACTGTAGGAGACAGGCATGGCTCACACCGCAGTTCCTCCAAAAGGCCCCTGTGCGACAGGGTCCACGCCCCAACACCCAGCCCCTGTCATCCCCGCTCTGACCCTGCCCACTCGCTTCTGGGTTGTGCTGGGCCCCTTCCCACCTCCCACTCTACACTGTCACCCCTCTGCCTGTGACATCCTTGCCCCACATCTTCCCACGGTCGCCCCCTTTCTAATTGATGAGGTCTCCGCTCCAACGCCACCTGATTCTCAGTGGGTCCTTCCGCAGCCGCGCTCCCCAGAGTGTCTCTCCCCCTGCCCTTCTCCATCACTAGGGCTTTCCAGTAATTTTAATGGACCTACAGCGAGAAAGGCATTTTACAGCGTGTGCACACACACACACACACGCACACGCACACAACCGAAGCAAAAGTTTCACAATACTTCTTTACTGCACGTGAGGCAGTAACCTTTCACTCTGTTCCCTCCGCTTGCCTTCTCCTTCCCTCCCCTCCCCTCCTTTCCCCTCCCTTCTTGCCTGTCTCCCCATTCTCTGATACCCCTGTAGGTCTGCCCCTGTGGGTGAACATTCGGCCCAGAACCACCAGAAAGCCATCCATTATCTCCCCCAGACAATTAGCAACCTATTAAGGAACTCTATGCAAATGTGCCCTAATTGACCTACGACAGAGCAGCCCCTGGAGGAGAAGGATGACTCCAGATGGCTTAGTGATAGGGACTTAGGGCCTTTCTTTAGATGTCCCTCTTGGGGAGGAAAGTGATCTGGGCTCTGAGAAGGGCTGCCAGCTGCCCGTGTGACAGAAAAGGCCAGGGGATTGGGCGAGCTGCACCTTGGGCCCCTTTCATCAAACCCTTGGACAAGGGGAGCTGTCACTTCCCCCTCTGAACCCGCCTCCCCCACTCTGTCCCTTCCTGTACCTCCATTCCTTCCCCCAGCCCAGAGTTTTAATGGCTCGTGGACATCTACTCTGGTGGGTCCCACCTTTTCAGGTGTATGATTGCAGTCTCCCTTTTTAATAGATTTTTACTTTTTAAAGCAGTTTTAGGTTCACAGCAAAATGGAGCAGAAAGTACAGAGACTGCCCGGATGCCTCCGGCCCCCCCCTGCACAGCCTCCCCCACCGTCAACATCCCGCAGCAGAGTGGGGTATTTGTTATAATGGGTAGATCTACACTGACCCGTCGCTGTCACCCAGACTCCATAGTTTACGTTCAGGCTCACTCATGGGGCTTGGTGGACATTCTATGGATTTGGACAGATCTATAATGACCTATATCCACTACTCTGGTATCACGCAAAATACTGCCCTGCCCCAAAAATCCTCTGTGTTTCCCCCCCAATCTTTCCTCCCCCCCCCCCCACCCCAACCCTTGGCAACCACTGATCTTTTTATTGTCTCTATAGTTTGGCCTTTTCTACAATGTCCTGTGGTTGGAATCATACGGAACGTAGCCTCTTCGGGTTGGTTTCTTTCACTTAGTAAGATGCATTTAAGGTTCCACCATGTCTTTTCATGGCTTGAGAGTTCATTTCTTCTTAGCACCAAGGAATATTCTGTTGTCCGGATGTACTAGTTTGTTTATCCATTCGCCTACTGAAGGACATCTTGGCTGACTCCACGTTATTCCAGTTACGAATAAAGTTGCTATAAGCATCTGTGTGCAGGTTTTTGTGTGGACCTAAGTGTTCGGCTCCTTTGGATGAATACCAAGGAGCATGAGTGCTGGATCACATGGTTAGAGTATGTTTAGTTTTGTATGGCTGCCCTTTGAACCTACCCCCAGCTAACTCTTATTGAGTCCCTGCTGCATACCCAGCACCATAGTAAGCAAAGGACCCACATCTTCTCATTCAATGCTGTCTCTAGGCCTGGGAGGCTGGCACTTGGCCTGCCATGAGTCAGGAACCCAAAGCTTTCTTGGCTCCTCTGTCTCCGTCTGTTTTCTTCTTCCTCTCTTTGCAGACTAACTTTAGCTCTTTCTTTGGCCATGTGATGACAGCTTGTAGTCCAAGCGACAAGCAGAGATGGTCATGTCTCAGATCCCAACTCCACATTCTGGGGGAGGGGGGCAAGAATTGATTGGCCAGTTTTATATGTGAGTCCACCTGTGGTCACCAGCAATGCCAGTGGGCTTGTTATGTGGTACAAACATGACCACTGGGGCCTGCCCCCGTGAGCAGGGGCTTGGAGGTCACTCACTAGATGGACCGCCTCCCCCCCCCCGCAAAATGGGTCCTCCACACCTACCTTGGGCAGTCAAGACTCATCAAAACAACTCACTGAATCTTCATCCTTTTCTGAGATGAAGTCTGGGCAAATGGTATTGGTCATGAGAAGGGGAGGAGATGGTCTGTTGAGTTGGCCAAAGTTGGGGCAGAGTATGACCATCTATTGAGAAATTGTTGTGTCAGGCTCAGTGGAATGCAGGGTCCAGAACCAGGCTGCCTGGGTGTGAACCCAGCTCCACTGCTGCCTAGCCCTGTGACCTTGCACAGATGCCATAACCTCTCTAAACCTCAGTTTTCTCATCTGTAAAATGGGGCTAACCAACGTGACCTTTCTTTTAGGATGGTTAAAAGTGCCTGACACATAGCAGGTGCTCGATAAACATGAGCACATACGATGATTATGGTACTCTGTATTTGACACACATTAGCTCGTATCTTCATACATTTTCAGTCAGGCAGGGTAGATTGGCCATATTTTGCACGTGAGGAAACTGAGTCTTGGAGAGGCAGGCCACTTGCCGAAGATCCCACAGCCACCAAATGGGTGAGGTAGGCTCAGACCAGAAATGTCTGCCTCTCGATCAGACCCCTTTCCATGTTTCTCCCCTGCTGGTTTCCACTCACTGTGGCCCCAGCCTGAGTCTCTGCAACAAGTGAAAAAGGCCATAAAGTTTGCCCGTGGAGCAAGAGGTACTAGAATCATTACCCAGGGAAAGAAAATTTTAATATTTATTTTTAATGGGCACCATATGCTCTTTTTGATTTTTTTATTTAATTACATCATGGCAGATGGCTGGGTGTTAAAGGCCATTAAGCTAATGGCACTTTGCCTTCTCATTTATTCTCCTGAGTTTGGGGAAAGATGAATGATAATGGACACGGATGGTGAGCTGTGGATGCTGGGTGGTGGCGGGTGAGTGCCGTCCTAGGAACGGAAGGAAGGAAGTGTGGAGGCTCTGGGACTCTTCCTGGCAGCTGCGTGAGCACGAGGAAGTCAACACAGGTTTTGATTTTAGGAGACTGGAGCAAGGTTTTCCCTGTGGGCACACACACAAATGTGCACAATCTTGGACACTATAATCCCACTTTTTGGGCCCCCAAAGCAAGTCTGTATGTATTAAAGCTCCCATTGCACCTTTGCCCAGAGCAGCCAGAATCTGGGGAGAACCAACACAGCAGGTCCATCATGGACCCAGTGGCATCATTATACTGTGGACACCCATGAGGGGAAGGATATGTCCCAGAGGGGGGTCCACACACCATGTAGGTGTGTGAAGTTCTCCCCCACGGTTCGTTGGGTTAAGAAAATTCTAGATTCCTAAGACCATGGGTGAAAACCACGAGACTGGCATATAATTTATAATGTATTTTGGGGGTATTTCAGGACATCTTTCATTGGCCAAATGGCTGGTCCGGGCGCAGGAAAGATGAGAAAAAAGAACTTTGATTAGACTCCCTGGGGAAGAAGTGTTTGAGAGATGGTTTTCTGTGTCTCCAAGCTCAGGAAGGATCCTTCCATTGAGGCTGGGATTCCACTGAAACGGTGGAGTGGGTAAGGGGGAGCTAGCTGTTCCGGTGGTCGTCTACCTGGTGTCAGCACATCACGACATTGAGATTTAGACAGTTGTGCACTTGGATTCATGCTCCGTATCCTGCAAGCTGTGTGCTTGGGCACATCACTTCATCTCTGTGAGCCTTGGCTTTCCCCATCTAGAAAATGGGTGTAATCATAACTACGTCTCCTCATTATTGAGAGGTCCTATGTCGCCTTCCAGGAATCTGGACAAAGATCTCCATACAGGAGGTTAATCGTAGCATTACTTATTTATAAGGGAAGAAACCTGGAGATATTTTACAGACCTATTGGTAAGGAAAAGGTTGAATAAATCACAGTATATTCCGAAGTAGTTAATTTCAGAGGCGAAGAGCATCCTGACTCATTTCCTTCCCTGAGTGGGGAAGAGAGACAGGGAAGGGAAGACACCAACACAGGGCGTGCTGTCAAGTCAGCTCCCACTGAGGGAGACCGAGGCTGAATCCCTCTGGGGAGAGTGAAGGAGACTATATAAACTCTACCTGACCGTTACCCCATCCCAGGGGTGAGGGAGCCGGGGTGTTGACTCCCCACCTCCCACCATTGCTTCCAAATGGCGTTCGGGAGCCAAGTCTCTGGGCGGGGCACATACAAAATCTGTTAAAGACCTATCAGATTGGCAGAACCGCAAAAGGCTGACAATGTAGAGTGTTGATGCCCATTTGGAGCAACGGAACACCCGTACACCGACTGGGGGGCCTTGCCAGTACAGCCCTTTGGAAAGCCAGTCAGCCTTTCTTCGGGTTGTCCTGAGATGCTCACACAGTCGGCCCTGGGAATTCCACTCCTGGGTCTATGCACACCCTACATTCCTGAGCACCGGTATCAGGAGACGACAGGTTTGAGTGTCTGCAGCAGCTGGTGAGGGGGATTCATTCTACCCCGGCCGTACAAGCTAAGAATTGATGACAGAGAAGCTCTGTGTGGGAAAATAGCGTCCTTCTTCCAGAAAAAATGGGTGCCGGGCAGGCAAAACCACATACATGACCTACAAATTACTACAGTAAGAGGTAACACATAGGCGACACTTGCATATACGAACTCATTTGGTCCTCACAGAAATCCTCTGAGAAAAGTACTATTGTTTCCCCCATTCTAGGGATGGAGAAACTGAGGGACAGAGAGGTTAATAACCACCTCAAAGTGTTCTCGAAGGGATTAAATGGCCCAATGGGGATAAGATGCTTGGCACAGTGCCTGGCACAAAGTGAATGCTCAGCAAATACTGGTGATTTCTGTGTGATAATTGTTATCATTGGGCCAAGACTAAAACTTCGTCTCTGGTCTGGGCTCCCAGTTTCTTGGAGAACCGCCCCCCCACCCCCCCTCCCCAGCTGCGTCTCCTACCCACAGTGTGAAGAAATCACAACTTCACAAACCTGGATGGTGTCCGAGGGGTCAGCTGGTCCCTAGGCTGGTGCCCTCAAGTCAAGTTCAGGGGGCTGGAGAGAGAGAGAGGGAGTGCCCGCTGCCCAGGCTCATGGGCTTCCAGCCAGACTTACCTGCCCCCGCAATCTGGAGGGGCAGCTCTACGCCACCCCCCCAGGGGAGGGAGCCCCAGGGCTGCTGTAGCTCCCATTTTCCCTCCCTGCGGGGCAGCTCTGCCTCACCAGTCATTTTCTTGGCAGCTTGGCACCAGAGGTTCACTCGGTGCTAAAAATAGGCTGTGTTTAGACACTCTGAGGCTCCAGCTGGAAACACGAGCTGCAGTAACCAAATGCTGCCATTCTTGCAAAGGGGGCCTCTTGCCCTCCGCCTTGTGGAAACTCACACTGGCCCTCGGAGGGAGACAGGGATCATGTCATCCACCACATTCGGTCGATGGGGAAACTGAGGCTCTGAGAGTTCTCATGCAGAATGGAGAGGGATGGAGCCTGAGAGCTCATAGTGAGCACCAGCTCCAGCCTTGTGTGGGCTGTCACATCGCACCCTCCCAAAACCCCAAGAAGAAGACTCTGTGGTTGACCCATTTCGTAGAGAGGAAACCACAGTTCACAGAGGTGAGGGCACCTGCCCCGAGTCTCACACCTGTAAGCAACAGGAGAGAATGCTGACGGGATTGTGGTTTCCAACACATAACGGGCAAATGAAGACCGAGAGGTGAAGGCTCACATGTGCCCCCTGCTCGTGGTTGTAGATGCGCCGTCTGTGGGCTGGGGAGAACCATCCCCTGCCTTACGGGTTGCTGGGAGGGAGGAGTTGGTGAGAATGTGTTTGCAAAGCCTTTGCATGCAGTGTCCGGCATGGGACCGGCATTCAACAAATGACAGTTCACTTCATGTCCCCATTCCCTTTGGGGTTAGAATTTCTGTCTGGAGAGAGAGACAGAGAGAGGGAAAGAGACAGCAACTTGGGAATGGGGAGAGAATGACAGAGGGTCATGAGAGGCAGATAAGTCTTCGGGGTTCCCTTGGGGAGGTGGGACTGTGGCTCGGTGGGGACCCCTGAACCCCAGGACCACCCAGAGCTGAGAAATGGAAGATACTGTCTCCACAGAGCCCTGAACATTGTTCTCTGAGGCTGTCCCCTGTGTTCTGGTGACAGGGTTTAGGTTTAAGCCCCCAGGGGAGGTCAGTCCCCCGACTCTTTTCACTCATGTCCTATACCTCTTGGGGACTGCCTGTGCTCCAGATGTTGGGGCTCACTTGGAGAGAGGACAGACAGGATGCCCCCACTTCTATGGAGTCCAGCTTCCGGGGTGCCCTCCCTCCCAGCATTGGCAGGTGCGTGGGTGGCTCAAGTCAGCACTGCCCCCGGTCCCCTGGAGGAGCCCCCCTCCTCAGAGTCCCTTCCCAGGTGGGCCCCCTTCACTCCCCACATCACCAATGCCTCCATCTCTTTCTGTTCTCTGCCAGCTTCTAATGAGCTCATTATCCTCTTAAAACCCATTTGGCACCCACTTAGAGAAAAAAATGTGTTGAAATAGAAAAGAACAAGAAGGGAACAACAAAAAAGGACAAGACCCAGAAATATCCTGAGAGAGACAAAAAGCCACAGGGAACACGACAGCCAGAATCTCTGCCGTCTCCACAGCAGCAAACGTGCTGCTGAGGCAAACGCCTTTGAAGGCTGTTCACATGCACCCTTGA
This sequence comes from Phoca vitulina, assembly GCF_004348235.1. Taxonomy (NCBI): domain Eukaryota; kingdom Metazoa; phylum Chordata; class Mammalia; order Carnivora; family Phocidae; genus Phoca; species Phoca vitulina. Next base: position 229,131 of record NW_022589811.1, read on the forward strand.
GAGAAGCGGGGTGGGGGTGCTTTCCTGGAGCACCTACCATGTGCCAGGCACTCTGCGGACATCTTTAAATGCAGTCCTCCCAGCAGTACATCTTTTGGGAGGTGTCAAGATTCTTACACCCACTTCACAGGCGAGGATCTTCAGTTGGTGAGAACAGGTGTCTTGACCTAGTCACACAGCAGGTGGGTGGAAGAGGCAGGTCCTGAACCCAGGTCAGTCCACCTCCAGAGCCCATGCTCTTGCCTGTCTACTTCTAGAAGGGCTGGTGTCCCCCTGCCCATCCCCATGATGGCTGCTGGCTTTTCTTCATCCTGGCCCAGCTGCAGAAACATCTGGCATGTGTGTGATCTGCATGGAATACCACGGGTCACCACCCACTGCCTGGAGGTTTTCGAGCTGTGACCATGAAACGTCACTGGTTCCCCACGCATGCAGTTAGAACATCATCCAGACTCCTGAGCTTGGCCTTCAAGGCTCGCCATGGCTGTGTGGCCCTGGATAGATTACTTAATCTCTCTGAGCCTCATTTCTCTCCTCTGTAAAATGGCTACAGATCTCCCTCGTAGAATTGGTATGAGGATTAAGTCAGAGTACCTACGTGTTGAGAGCAGGGTCCGGCACATAATAAATGTTCAGTAAACATTAGCTATTAATATTAATTGCTGTTGTATATCTTTTACATACATCTCTTGCAGGATTTATCACTATCTAGTATAGTGATTTATTGTGGTGGTTGATGAAGTTGCTGTCCCCCTCAGTAGACTCTGAATTCTCTGAAAGTGGAACTCTGGATGATTTATTCCTGCATCCCAAGCACACACAGTAGGCAAGCAACACATGTTTTTGAATGAATGGAAGAACGGGTAGACGGCTGGATGCACGGAGAGCTGCATGGATGAATGGGCTGCTATAGTTCAGATGGATGGAGAGATGAATGGTGGATGGATGGATGGGTAGGTGAATTGATGGATGGGTAAGGAATGGACAATGGATGGATGGATAGATTATGGTTTTTTTTTAAATTTTATTATGTTATGTTAATCACCATACATTACATCATTAGTTTTTGATGTAGTGTTCCATGAGTCATTGTTTGCGTATAACACCCAGTGCTCCGTTCAGTACGTGCCCTCTTTAATACCCATCACCAGGCTAACCTATCCCCCTCCTCCCCTCCCCTCTAGAACCCTCAGTTTGTTTCTCAGAGTCCATAGTCTCTCATGGTTCATCTCCCCTCCGATTCCCCCCCTTCATTTTTCCCTTCCTACTATTTTTTTTTAACATATAATGTATTATTTGTTTCAGAGGTATAGGTCTGTGGATGGATGAGTAGGTGGACTGATGGATGGATTAAAGGATGATGGGCAGATAGATGAATCCGTGGATGAACAGGTGGTTTGACTCCACAAAAGCATGGATTTGGGGCTGTTTTGTTTATTGATCTAATCCAAGTGCCTAGAACAACAACTGGTGCCCAGTAGGTGCTTAGTGCTTTGTCCTGGAATGAGTAGGATGGCATATGGAGGACCGACGGAATCTACCTTGAACCACAGTTAAAACTCCCATGCTGCTCTGGATTAGGAGGGGCTGTTACCATTCTGATCCTCCATTGGCTGCCAGTTAATCCTGTGCATTGGCCAAGATTGTCACGAGGCCCCCTGCTGGTGATAATATGAAATCACATCGGCCAGAAGGCTGTTTCCTAATTTACATTCTGTTTTCCTCCTGGCTAATGATCCTTAACGTTTACTCATAAAGCAGTGCCCTCGGCCCTCCGTGCCCATCACCATTACCTGAGGGCACCTTGTTACACCTGTAGGTTTCCCCTTCTACCAGAAATTCTGGTTGGAGAAATCCAGAATCTTCCTACTTGACCAGACTCTCAGGTGATTATGAATTGGATGCTCCTTGGACCACACTCTGAGGGGCCCCCTGTCAAAGAGTGAGCCGCTGGTCGCTGGGAGGCAGTGGAGATGGGCTGCTGCCTCAGGGTCTCTCTCTGAACCCCCAGCTGATATCCAGTCCACGTGGGACAAAGCTCAGTCACAAAGGCAGTGGTTATGAGCTGTGGTTTTGCATTTGGACTGTCCTGGGTTGAAATCCCAACCCTGGGTTGGCTATGTGGCCTCAGTTTCCTAATCTGTAAAGTGGGGAAATTGTTACCTCCTTTAGGAACACTGGGAAGAATGAATGAGTAATACATGTAGAGGGCTTGGCACAAAGCTGGGCATACTGTAGATGCTAAATAAATGCAGAGCGAATGACTCTGTGGCTAAATAATCCTGATTTCCTTTTCTTCCTTGGATAGAGGAGAGGGGCTAGGGCTTTGATCTCTCCCACTCTAGAATGTGAGCCCTGTGAAGGAAGGGACTTATCTCCAGAACTTAGGACAGCGCCTGTTGCATAGTAGGGGCTCACTAAGTATTTCCCGGGGCGGGGGGGGGGGGGGGGAATTTCATCTGGTTCAGAATCAGCCAGGTCCATCAGGCAGTTCAGCAAGGACCCTAGAAGGTACTTTTTGGACTTAAAATAATTCATGAATCTGTGTATATTTGACAAATACATAGGAAATGCAGGGCGTAAGAACTTGTGCTTGTCCAAGATAAAGCTTGTCCCAAAATGTGGGCCCCGTAGGAGTCAAGCCCCCAAATTCCCAGTGTGGTTTGAAAAAAAGGCAGGGATTCCAGAAGACCCAGCATTGCTGGGTGCTTCAGGACATTGGTCCCCTCCCTTCTCTGGGCCTCTGCATCCCCCTTGAGAAGGTTCAGGAACCCTTTGAGCTCTGGCCTCTGTGAAGGGGCTTCTTAAATCTGTGTCCATACTGTTTTGCAGGTGGCAGCCCCGAGCCTTAATGCTTGAGCCGATGGAAGCCTGCCAGCTTCTGTTTCCACGAGGTGGACACACTGAGCTTGGCCCCCAGCTGGGGAAGGGGCCAGAAAACCGCCCTGAGTGAAATCATCCAGCCCTGACAGGCCTGAGGAGCCAAGAAGAGGCGAGAAGTGAGCCGCAGTGCTGGTGGCCGGTGGAATTCTCCTGCGATTGCTGTGGTCAAAGTTCTTTGGGAACTCTCTGACGCAGAGAACAAGATGTAGGAAAACGGGACCAACTCCCGGGTGTTGGGCCCCTTTTGTGGGCCAGAGAAGCTCGCCTTGACCTCAGGAGGGCCAGACTTGGCCTACCACTCTGGTTTCGGCCCTCACCTTCACGGAGGGAAGAAGGCTGCACACCCCCAGGGATTCCATCCCTGAGGGAAGCTTGGGAAACGCAGCCCCCTCCCTCCTCTTCCTGAACACCCCCACCCCCTAACGCCCCACCAGCCGAGCCCCAGCGAGCCAGTCCGGAATGATCCTGCTATGGCCAAGCTCTGGTTCAAATTCCAGCGGTACTTCCGCAGGAAGCCCGTGCGTTTCTTTACCTTCCTGGTGCTCTACCTGACGGCGGGGAGCCTGGTCTTCCTGCACTCTGGCTTCGTGGGCCAGCCTGCTGTCTCCCAGAACCAGGCCAGCCCCGCCGCGGGGGTCCCGGCCGAGGGTGCCGAGCTGCCCTTCTTGGGTGACCTGCATCTGGGCAGAGGCTTCCGGGACGCGGGTGAGGCCTCGAGCCTCGCCCGCCGGTATGGACCCTGGTTCAAGGCCAAGGACGGGAGCGAGAGGACCAAGCTGGGTGATTACGGTGGAGCCTGGAGCCGAGCCCTCAAGGGGAGGATTGTCCGGGAGAAGGAGGAGGAGCGAGGTAAGAGGGGTAGACAGGGACAGTGGCCAAGGAGAAGGGAGGGGCTGAGAAGAATATAGTAACAACCACCAGGTCTCAGTGTTTAATGGGAACCACCTGCCATGCAGTTACCACTGTCGACATGCCAGGGGCTCTGATGTCACCCCCATTTCAGAGGAGAAATGGGAAGCTCAGAGAGGTAAAGTAACTTGCCCAAGGTCACACAGCTTGTAAACAGCCAAGCATGGATTTGGACCCTACATCTGTCAGAGTTCAAAGCCTGATACTTCCTCGCAGCCTTCTCAGGCTTGTTAAATAAATACACATGAAAATGAAGCAGCATCGACTGAGCACTTACTGTGTGCCAGGTACTTTTCTAAGCCCTCTACGTGTATTGAAGTGTTGGCACGATTCCGCGTGGATGGTGCTCCTGTTCCCATTTTAGGGATGAGGAAACTGAGGCACCACGAGCCCAGGGCTGTGAGAGCTTCTGCTCTACCATGTGACCTGTCGGTCCTCCTCACTGGATCTCTTGGGGATGGCTCCTGGAGGGCATCATGGCCCTGGGCATATTTCCTTGTGATTTCTTAGCCTTTCAGTCAAAAAGGGCTCTCCTTTTTGAGTGCGGTACCTTACCTGATTTCCGCTCGGCCCCACGGACTTGAGCAAGGAGCGTGATCCTACACCCAGGTTACACTTCTGGAAACTGAGGCTTGGTGAAGGGGGACCCTTGCCCAAGGCCGTAGAGCGGTAGAGTTGAACTCAAACCTGCCTGGCCCGAGTACTCGGCCTGCTAACCGTCTCCCAGAGTGGGCTGAGGTCTGCCCAGCGTCTGCCCAGCGTGCGGGGGCGGAGCCCACAACCCTGCAGCTCCGGAGATGAACACAAACGCACGTTTTGGGAGTCCGGGCCAGATGGTTTGGGAAGATCCACCACCAATCAGGACAGAAGGAAAACCTCCCCAGCCTTTGTGTTTCCTGCCACATGTCACACTTCCGCTGTGATTCAGCTCCTAGAAAACCCCTTCTCTCACCACTGAGGGAAACGGGATTAGCGGCGGGGACTCACCCAGCGGAGCACGTTCCCCTGCTTCAGTCCCACCCCATACCTGGCTCAGGAGCCAGCCAGGAGACCCCACCTTCCCACCCTCGGGGATTTCCTAGAAGCTGCCTCTTCCAAGAATGCAGCGTTCACAGGGAGGTGAAGGAGAAGGTGGGAGGTGGCAGAACAGATTGGGGCACTTGGATTTGTATTCCAGTTCTGTCCCAGGCAGCCATGTGGCTAGGCACATGGCTTTACCTCCTCATGCTTCAGTTTTGTCGTTTGTGAAGTAGGGACAGCGATCCCTCCCGTCTGGGCTTTTCCTGAGAGCTCACTGAGACAGCACTTGGCACATAGTAGGTTCTTAAAGGTGACCAGGAAACTCTCATGGATCTGCCTGTGGAAGGGACCCCATCTTGTAGGCACGGGTGAGGTGTGAGGTGCTGCACTGATGGAGAAATTGGGAAGTGGCTTTTCTTTCCTTCTCCACCCACCTGGTTGTCTCTCTCCCCAGCCACTCCCAACTCCTTCTGGTAGTTTGCAAGCCCCAAAGTTTGTCACAAGCCCACACCTTAGGATATACTGTTATCCCACCTAGGATAAATTCCAGAGTCTCCTACTGTGGCCACCTCTCCAATCTCATCTTGTAACACTCCCCCTGTCCCCCTCACCACCACACCCTGCGCCACTGTCCTTCCCTTTTGCTGAATGCACCAAGCCCATTCCTCCTTGCGCAGGGGCCATGCTAATCTTCTCTGTATCGTTCCAATTTTAGTATATGTGCTGCCGAAGCGAGCACTGCACCAAGCCCATTCCTAACGCAGGGTCTTTGTATGGCCAGTTCCTTCTATGTGGGATGCTCTTCCTCTGTATCTTTCCATGGCTCCCTTCCTCCCTTCCTTTGGGTCCCCAGTCAAACCTCGCCGTCCCATAGAGGCCTTCCTAAGTACAATAGCCCCACTTTGTACCTGGTCACAACCATATTCCCCCGTTTTATTTTTGTGACAGCACTTACCATCATCCAGAAGCATCCTCTTGATGTGTTTGCTTCCTCGTTTGTAGTCTGCCTCCCCTCCTAGACTGTCAGCTCCATGAGGGCAGAGATGTTGCCAGTCTTATTCCCATCATTCCCCCTCCCCAAGGGGGGGGTGGGTGGGTATCTGTTTGTTCAGCACCTGGGACAGCACCCAGCACAGCCCTGGTGCTCAGTACCTACTTGGTGAATGAATGAAAGACTGGATGGACCCATGAATGAATGACCATCCCTCTGTCTGGAGTGCCTCCAAGGGTCAACTCCACTCTTCCTCCAGCTCTCATCTTCGTTCACCTCCAGGAAATTGTCCCTGACACCCCCCACCCCCCCCACCCACCCCCCTCCCCACCCGGCCAGGCTTGATCAAATGCTCCTCCTTCCTCTCTGGTCCTTGTCAGGGTCTTTAGGTTAAGTGATAATCGCCTGTGCTTGTCAAGGTTCCAGACAGAATATGAATTCCTTGTAGTGCAGTTGATACAACACTCACAACACCTCCCAGTTGTTGTGAGAGTGAACTCTCACTGCCATTACTACTAGCGATTACTATCATTTCTTGAACACCTACGTCATGCCAGCCACTGTCCAGTTTTTCACATATTAAAGATTTTTTTAAATTTTATTTTTGAGAGAGAGAGAGAGAGAATGAGTGGGGGAAAGGGCACAGGGAGAGGGAGAAGCAGACTCCCCCTCTGAGCAGGGAGCCTGACACGGGTCTGGATCCAAGGATCCCGAGGTCACAACCCGAGCCGAAGGCAAACACTTAACCGACTGAGCCACCCAGGCACGCTGTTTTTCATATATTATTTGAATGGAATGATACATGTAAGATGCTTATCACATCTCCTGGTTCATAATAATAGGTCACTTTAATCGGTGTTGTTATTATCCATAGCAGTAATAATAGCTACCATCTCTTGAGTGATCATTATGGGCTAGACCATGTTGTAAGTGCTTCATTGCCTTATTTAATTATCACAGCATAGAAAGTTAGAGGCCACTGTTGTTCTGTGTCACAAATGGGGAAACTTTTAGACTCAGAAACCCAGGTCACATGGGTCAAAGTGAGGAACTAAGATTTGAAACAAGGTCCATTTCTTTTTTTTTTTTTTTTAAAGATTTTATTTATTTGACAGAGACACAGCAAGAGAGATAACACAAGCAGGGGGCAGTGGGAGAGGGAGAAGCAGGCTTCCTGCAGAGCAGGGAGCGCGATGCGGGGCTCAATCCCAGGACCCTGGGATCATGACCTGAGCCGAAGGCAGACGCCTAACGACTGAGCCACCCAGGCGCCCTGAAACAAGATCCATTTCATTCCAAAGCTTGTGAGCCTTTTCCTATACCATACTAACCCCTCTGCCCCTGGACATCGGATATATTTTATAAAATGTAAAGAGAGAAGGAAGAGAAACTAAGAAAGAAGCCCAGAGCCTAGAGCTCACAGCAGGCAGCCTTCGGAATCAGGCAGCTTTATTAAGAAAACACAAATCCAGCCTGTCCTTGATTAACTTATTCAGAGTTCAGCAAGGAAAGACAACGTATTAGATTAACGCTAATAAAAACAAGACGCTGCTTTGACCTGACGCTGAACACATTTGGTTTTTCTCTGAAGCTAGCAAGGGCTCTGCCTGATGCAGTGATGCGGGCCTGGAGCTGTGAAGGATTCAGAGCCCATCATGGGCTGGGAGGGGAGGGAGGAGCCGCTCACGGGGCTGGGCTGGGGCCGGGTGGGAAGTCTGACTTCCCGGGTGGAGCTGGCTCCTTGGATGTGCCACGCACATTGCCGGCTCCTTTAACCTCCCCCAGCCCTGGGAGAGCCTGTGCTCTGAGCAACCAAATCAGGGTCCCCCTTCCCGTTCCATGGCTTGCTGACTGTGCAGCTTTGGGCAGGTCACTTCACCTCTCTGAGCCTCCCAATTCCTTTTGGGGCTAAGAAGTACATAAGAGCAGCCAGCTCTCATGATGATTACCTAAGATGAATCGATTGTGTGCTAAATGCCAGGCACTCTCTGAAACACTTTGTACCTATTACATCACATAATCTTCATAAGGAACCCAGTGAGGTGCACGCTGTTGTTAACTCCATCTTACAGGGAGGAAAGGGAGGCACAGAGAGGTTAAGGCACTTGCCCAAGGTTGTCCAGCTGGAGGAGGGAGTAAACTAGCAATGTGAACCTTAACCATCATAGCACCTCACTTCTCAGTATACAGGAGGTGCTCAGCACAGAGCCTGGCAAACAGTAAGCACTTAAGACATGTCAGCTATTATTATCAATACTGTAATCCAGAAGAAAACAGAGAAGCATAGAGGTGATGGGGCTTGCCCAAGGGGACACAGCTAGTCATGGGCAGAGCCTGTGCGGAAGCCAAATCCAGTTTGAATTTGAAGCCCGGGCATGAAGAAGGACAGGGAGAGGATCAGTCTGCATTTTTGGGAGAAGCAGCAGGGCACCCATTCCCCATCTCCCCCAGTTGAAGATCCAGTCTTTGCAGGCTGTTGAGGGTCTAGTCTGTGTCAGGGACTGTGCATGCATACCCTCAGCTTCCCATCAGGCAGCAAGTGGAGCCCCTTTCACGGATGAAGAAACAGAAGCTCAGAGAGGTTAAGTGACTTACTCAATGTCACACAGCTGCCAAGAGGCAGAGCTGACTCCAACCCGAGTCTGAGCCTAAGCTCTTATTCTTAACCACTGAGCTGTACAATCCCCAACACACGCCATCCATCCATCCATCCATCCATCCCATATTAATCACACGCCTACTATGTGCCCTGCCCAGTGCTAGTTGGTGGAGACACAGGAATGATTCAAGCACAGTTTCCCCCTCTGAGGAACATGCACAGCCCCTGGGGGGCAGACAGGCAAGTAAAATGATAAATTTATATGTTCAAAAAATAACTTGGTCCTGATTATCAAAATCACACCTGCTCATTGTAGAAAACTTAAAATGTATAGAAAGAGAGATGAAAATAAAAATGGCCCGAGCCTCATCCACCTGCAGCCACAGTCCACACTGGGTGTCTTGCCCTCCTGCCTCTTTCCTTCCTGTGCGTATTTACGAAGCACATACTGTATTTAGATAGCATTGTATCTTGCTTTCCCCCATGCTAGCACATTTTCCTTGTGGTAAAAATTTTTCTGCCATGAGCCTAAATTATTTCCAGTTTGAAAAAGTAACGGACAGTATCTGGAGAATTGTTTAGAACAGCATTAGGGAGTGGTGGGCCAGGGGATCTGGCATCCCAAGGGAGGGATCCCGTTCAGCCATGGGGGTGCCTTCCTGGAGGAAGAGATTGTTGAGCTGAGTCTGTGGGATCTGTAGGCTTTGAACAAAGTGAAAGATGCATCCCTTGTACCCCACGGAAGCGCGGGTATGAGCAGAAAATTTCATTCTCTGCATTAGGAAACCCAGACAGCACTGGAATGGTCCTCTGGAAGGATGGAAAATCCAGGATGGCAGGGAAAATAACTCTTGAGTCTCTGCCCTGTGCCAAGCCTCGTTTCAAGGCTCAGTGTATAGGTTAAGCCGACTTACAGTCCGTTTTAACAATACCCCTTGTATTCCTGTTCCAGCGCTGCTATAATAAAGTAGCGGAACTAGGTGGCTTAAAGCAACAGGAATGTATTCTCTTGCAGTTCAGGAGGCCAGAGGTTCAAAATCAAGATGTCAGCCGGGGCGTGCGCTCTTAAAGACACCAAGGGAGAACCTGTTCATGCCTTTCTCCTGGCTTCTGACATCGCTAGCAACCATTGACATTCCCTGGCTTGCGTCTGCAAAACTCCAGCTTCTGCCTCTTTTCACATGCCTTCTCCTTGTGGCTCTGTGTCCTCAGATGGCCATCTTTTTATAAGGACGTCAGTCCTATTGATTGCCCTGCCCCCACTCCGATATGCGCTCATACCTTAACGAATCACATCTGCAATGACCCTGTTTCCAAATGAGGTCACATCCTTAAGTTCTGAGCTCAGGATCTCAGCCTTTTTTTTTTTTTTTTTGGTCGGGGTGAGGGGTCGGGGGACGACACAATTCAACCCATCTCCCTTCTTTGTTATTCCTGCTTCCCAGGCAGGAGAATGATACCTCCAAGAGCTTGGACTGGAACCCAGATCTGGTTGACTCCTGAGCTGGTTTTCTTCCCGCACTCCATACGTAATGCCTCCTGTTTGTGAATCTAATCACAGACAGTAAAGAAGAGGAGTACAGATCCGTTCAGGTTTAGTTATCCTTTTAGCAAATTACTTTTATAAAAGAAAGCAAAATTTCTTGAAAAGGAAGATTAATTGAAGAAAAGGAAAGGAAAGGGGTAAAAAAATGCAGTCGGGAGGGCTCTATTCCAGATGCCTGCGTTCTCCAGGGCTCCCCCCTCCCTGGTTCCTGCACTGGAGATAAATAGTCCGGCCGGGGCGACTCTGCCATTTCAGCAATATTTGGATAGCTGCAGAGATGAGCTGATAGATGGTGTGAACTCCGTCATTTCTCCCCCTTCAAGTGGCCTGTGACTTTGTCCCCGTATTACATACCTAACGTCCCCCTCGTCTTGGAGACGTCGTGCCACCCCAGCAGGATCTGAAGGCAGGTCACTGGGGAAACCACTGAGGTGGGTTGGCGGGAACCACACTGATGGTGTCAGCAGGTGGCAGGCACCAGGGGCAGGGATGACAGTTGTGATGACCACAGCCTGCTCGGAAGGGTCCGTGGGGAAGGATGCACCAGCACTCGCCCAGGACAGGGAGGAAACTGATTCAGTGTTTGTTTCCTGACTCACAGAGCTCAGCCCATTCATCAGGTCAAAGTGTGTAACACGCCCGTGTTTCTCCAGGGTATTCATGAGGGACTGTGTATCTCCCCCCGCCACCCCGCTTTGAGCACCTGTTGTGTGAGACCTCGAAGCCTGATGTCTGGCCTGGTGGGAGGACTGAGAGGAGGCGGCACAGCGTTTAAAAGCCCAAGCTTTGGGGCAGATGGACCTAAGGTCAAATCCCAGCTCTCTTCCAAGGGCCCCTCTTCCCTGCCCGCCCTGCAGCCTCTCCCCTGGGCAGTCTCTCTGGCAAGGACAGAGAAGTCCTCCTCCCAAGCTGAGACTCGCTGTGTTACAGGGGGAAGGGGCAGCTTTGGAACGGACAGGCCTGGGCGTGGATTTGCTCTAGACCCTCAGAGCTGGGTGGATTCAGGCAACTTAGCTTGAGTATTAACATGTGAATCAGTACCACTTTGGTGGCAAGGGACAAAAACCCATCTTGAACCAGCTTAAGCTAAAGAGGAAAATGCATTGTGTCTTGTCACCCAGCTGCGGAAGGGACTGGAGTTTTCGAAGGAGTGACTTGTGCCCTTTGTCTCTCTGTGACTCTCCTCTCTGCTCGCCTCTGCGTCGGCTTCATGCTCCCAAACAGGCTGACTTTGGTGCTAGGGAGTATGGCTCTTGGTCGCTCTGGGCTTACAGAGACTTGCCAGTGTCATTAACCCAAGGGAAACAGATTTCTTTCTCCTAGCTTTGATCTGCAAGAATCCAAAGAGTGCGTCATGTGCCCTTCCCTGGAACAATCAAGCAGTCACTGGCTGGTGGGAGGGGCAATATAATTGGCCTGCCAAGGTCAGGGGCGGGTAAGGTCTGTTAAGAGAAAAATAGAAGAGGTGGTGCTTTGAAGGTGCAAATGATATCATGACAGTCCCCCCTTCACTCCAAAGTGGACACATGTATCCTCTGACTGTTGTTACTCTGAGAATCAAAATTTCATCTAGCAGGATCCACTATCCCACATAGAGCCAAATGCCCCTACCCTCACCCTTAGGTGAGACCAGCCGAAACCATAGCACATCTCACTTCAAGCCCAGTGGATCCAGGGGCATTAGCATTTCTCCCCATCAGGTCTCAATGTGGCTCTTAGTGATCCTGGACCAGAAGGAAGCAGACCCTCCCCACAAGTAAAATAGTTGGAGGACAGACCTGGGCTTAAATTTTAATCAAGACGCTTACAGGGTGTAGGAACTTGGGGCAGATGTCATAGCTTCTAATTCTACTTAGAAAAGAGGAAAAGCAGAAGTAACATTTGTGGTGACTGGTCAGAACATACACCATATGCCAAAACTCAGACTCACTTCTAAGGCAGGCAGGTGTAATTGTCATTAGGATCAGCTTCCTCATCTGTAAAATGCGTTAATAAGCTTGTGAGGGGGCACCTAGGTGGCTCAGTTGGTTAAGCAACTGCCTTCAGCTCAGGTCATGATCCAGGAGTCCTGGGATCGAGTCCCGCATCGGGCTCCCGGCTCAGCAGGGAGCCTGCTTCTCCCTCTGACCCTATCCCCTCTCATGCTGTTTCGTGCTCTCTCTCTCAAATAAATAAATAAATAAAAATCTTTAAAAAAAAAAAAAAAAAGAAGCTTGTGAGGGTGTGAATGTAAAAAAAAAATAATGCTAAGCAAAATGAGCCAGTCAGAGAAAGACATACCGTAGGATTTCACTCCTATGTGGAATTTCAGAAACAAAACAGAGGAGCGAAGGGGGGAAAAAAAGGAGAGGGAGACAAACCAAGAAAACAAACGCAACTCTTAACTATAGAGAACAAACTGATGGTGACCAGAAGGGAGGTGGGTGGGGGGCTGGGGGAAATAGGGGATGGGGACTAAGAGTGCATTTATCATGATGAGCACTGAGTAATGTACAGAATTGTTGAATCACCGTATTGTGCACCTGAAACTAATGTAACACTGTACGTTAACTGTACGGGAATTACCTGTTAGAGAGAGAGAGAGAGAGAGTGTGCGCACGTGCAAGCAGGGGGAGGGGCAGAGGGAGAAGCAGGCTCCCCGCTGAGCAGGGAGCCCAATGCGGGACTCATCCCAGGACCCGGGGATCATGACCTGAGCTGAAGGCAGATGCTTAACTGACTGAGCCCCCCAGGTGCCCCAAAACTTTAAAAATTTTTAAAAATTAAAAGGAATTGCCCATAGTACACAGCATATAGTAGGTGCTCAATACATGGCTCCCCACACAGTCTTTTGATCTGACAGCAAAGACCTCATGCTGCCGAAATAACTTTCCCCTGCTTCCTCTCTCCCTCCTCCCACCCCCCACCCCCACCTTCTACGATCCATCCCGGGATACTCTGTCCTTTACTGAATTGTGTTTACTGAGCCCGAAGTTCACCAGAGGCTCCGCCCCGCAGCTCAGTTGGGAACAGCACCCATGCCCCCATTATGGGGCCAGGACTCCCTCTGTGACAGGAAGGCCACACACCATAGAGCAAGCACAGGGACAGGACATGGGCTTCTCCACAGCCGTCCCCATCTGATGCGCCCGCTCCAGGGAAGCAATCTTTCTGTTTAAGCTGGACTCTTCTTAGTCAACCTCATCTTATAAAAGAAATTCAGAGTGATCAGGATGAGGCCCATCTCCAGCGGGGCTGACAAATTCTGCACTTAGCAGGCTGGCACTGAGGGGCACGATTGCTCGGGAAGGAGCCTGCACCCTCTGCTAGAGCCCGTTCTCCACCATAAACGAGGGGGGCGCCAGCCCACAGCTGAAAGAGTAGGCCAGCCAGGGAAAGTGACCCATGGCACGTCATATTGTCCTCAGTCATCCTCTGCAAGGGCTGGTGACATCCTCCCATTACCTACAAATGGAATAGTGGAAAGAGTGCTGGTTTGGGGGTCCCCTAGACCTGGACTTAAATCTTCCTTCTGCCACCACTGAGCCTCGGGCTTTAGGCCAGACACTGGACCTTCCCGGGCCTCTGCTGAGTCATCAGAGAGCATGAACTTACCAGCACTTCCCACTTCACCTGGGTCCTTGCAAGGATCTCTGGATTCCAGAAGTAAGCAGGGATTCAGAAAACGGGCTCTGCGGCCACATCACCCGGGTCCACCCTAGCTCCACACATACCAGCTGTGTTTCCTTGGGCAAGTGACTTCACCCCTCTGGGCCTCAGCTTCCTCTTCTGTATAGAGTGGGAATATTAGTACTTGGAAGATCATCGTAAGGATTCAGCGAGACGGTCTGTGTAACCCACTTAGCAAAGCGCGTGTCCCAATTCTAAGAACATACAGGGAAAGACTGTTTTATAAACTGAATTGTGGTCTTCATGTGCAAGAATGACTATTTACCGTGAAGTACAAGAACATATTTACTACTTTAAGAAAACTCTGTGTATGGTTTACAATTGGTTTTTATACATCATTTAAAAATTTTCTTTGGATGAAAGCACTCCCCTTGGCCTGCATGTAAGTAAGCAAACTGTAAAGTATCTGCACAGCACTGTGAATGGCCAGATTCGTATTGCACTCGTTTTCCTTTGTGCCGATTACGCACAAGACGCTATGGTAGAAACATTTATGCAGATCATTCCATTTTGACCTCACTGGGTTAGTATTTTCATCCCCACAGTGAAGGGAACTAGACCTTAGAGAGGTACCCTGGCCCAAACTGACTAGGCTAGTGCCTGGAACTGACCAAAGTGGGAAGCCTTTGAGGCTATCCTCGGAGGTATCCGAGTCCACATGTCCGAGGAAAAGTAAATATCTTTTTTTTTTTTAAAGATTTATTTATTTGACAGAGAGAGACACAGCGAGAGAGGGAACATAAGCAGGGGGAATGGGAGAGGGAGAAGCAGGCTTCCCGCGGAGCAGGGAGCCCGACGCGGGGCTCGATCCCAGGACCCTGGGATCATGACCTGAGCCGAAGGCAGACGCTTAACGACTGAGCCACCCAGGCGCCCCGGAAAAGTAAATATCTTAAGGCAGCCTGTAGAAATGAGAACACACCGTTAGCTGTGTCAAGCTCTTCAGAGCTGTCTCCATATGGGTCTCGTCTGTGTGGTGCTTGGACAGTGACCCTGGCTTGGCTCCCTGGGTGCTCAGTTGTCCCCAGTAGAACCCAGGGGCTTGGCCTTAACCCTGGCCGCAGAACGGTCCCTTCCTCCTTTCTTGGCCTCCACTGCCCTTATGGGTCAGGGTCTGCCAGCCCATGTGACTTTCAGTCTCGTTTCTGCGTTTCTGCCCAGAGGAAGAAACTGGTACCAAAAGGTCAAGAAGGCCACGTCGCCACAAGGACACTGGTTACCACTGGTTTGCAAACCCTTTTCTGCTCTGTCCCCAGCCAGATCTGACTTTTCTCCTCTCCCCAAAGCCAAGTACATCGGCTGCTACCTGGATGACACCCAGAGCCGGGCCCTGCGAGGCGTGTCCTTTTTCGACTACAAAAAGATGACCATCTTCCGTTGCCAGGACAACTGTGCAGAACGGTAGGGCCCTGACGTCCCACGCTCCATTCATTTCAGACTCCTTTCCTTCGGCAGTGTCCCTTCCTTTTCCGTGGAAGGGCACAGTAGAGGATGAGCATGTGGCCACAAGGAAAGGGTGACGCCGGGGTGCATGCGTGTGCGCGTGTGTGTATGCAAATGAGCAGGATCGTTGGTCTGTGGGAGTTAATGATCACGTAGTCGTGTGACACTGTGCCTCGGTGTGAGTTTGTATGTAGTGTGCAGGGTCAGCAGCTTATGTTTGGAAGCTTCATGCACATGTGTCATGATCTTTAAGTAATAGTGGTTGTGTGTGCAGGAGACTTTGTGAATCTGTGTGCAAGGGTCCAAACTTGTGCTCGTGTGTAGGAAAAGCCTGCGGGTGTGACTCGGTGAGCAGGAGGCTTGTATGACGTCCATGGGACATCTTGTAGGGCGAAACACTCGGCTGTACCCACAGTGTTTTCCAGTTGAAGAAAGTGATGTTCTTGATGAGGACACATACTGGGGGAGGCAGCGGACTTTCCAAGGGTGGATGAGGCCCCATAGGACAGGCAAGTGGGGACAGGACCCTCAGTCTGGGCCTAGGCCCCAGCATTGCCACCTTGACCTGGGGTGGCTTGTGAAGAGGCTGCTAGCTTGCCCACCTTCAGACTCTAGCTGCCTGGCTCTGAGGTCACAAAGTCTGAAGGACCTCAGCTGCATGGCTGTCGGGAAAATGAGCACGTGGGTGGCCAAGGGACTCCTCCCTCTGTCCTTGATTAGGAAGCACTGTCCCCTTTATAATCATCTCCCGGAGCCTAGGTTCCTCTCCAGCTTGGGAAAGACTCTGAGCCCTTGAGGATGATCAATTCACTCATATATCAAACTGTGGGGAGACACAGGTGAATTCCACAGAGTTCATGGCCCCCGTGGAGTCACAGCTTTGATGGGGAGACCAACACGTACACAGAAAAGGGCCGTATAGCGGGATGAGGGTTCAGATGGCATGAACTGCAGACTGTGGAAATGCAGAAGAGGCCCCCAGCCTGCCTGGGGTGTCAGGAAAGACTCAGAGGGGGTGACAGCCAAGATGAGTTTCAGAGGATGAGTCAGATGAATCCACTTGATTCATCTGCCCCAGCCGTGGGCCTGGGACCCGCAGAGTCCGTATGGTCTCTGTCTTGGAACTCAGGAAAAATGCAAATTCTTGCCGCCGTCTGCCCCCTCACCCCCCACCCCCGCCCAAACCTACTGAACCAGAAAGTGGGAATGGAGTCCAGCAATCTATTTTACCAGAGTCCAGACTTGAGTCACGTAATCCACTTGAGTTCAGCAAATATTTATTGCTGCCCACGTGTGCGTCCGGATGCTGGAAATGCAGCCATGAGTCAGCCGCAGCCCTGCCCTCTGGGGGCTCCCCAGCCAGTTGGGAAGACGGAGGCAGGCACAGGCTGGGGTGGTAGAAAAGGAGCAGTTTACACGTGGTGGGTGTTTGCTCCGTGCCAGGCACTGTTCTCGGCACTTTGCAAATATTAACTCTTAGCCCCCCTTCCTCTCCCACAAGACCCCTCTGAGGCAGATGAGGAAACTAGAGTATGGAGACTTCAAGCATGATAGGTGCCGGGCGGGGTGTGCTGTCTAGACTATGGGGGCCTTGCGAAGGCTGATGGAATGCAGGGCTCAGCAAGAGTTACAAAGGTGAGATCTAGAGCCGAGTTTTGAAGCATGAATAGGAGTTTTCTAGGGAGTCACGGTAGGATGGAAAGAACAGCATATTCAAAGACCAGACCTCCTGCAAGATCCTCAACACCCAGCATCCTCAGGTTGGCAGGGTGGGGATGCACAGGAAGTCCAACAGGGAGCTGTCAGGAGGGAGGGGAAGCTGCAGGCTGGCTGATGCCTGCTGATGCGGAGCCTTGAATGCCATCTGAAGCATCCGGATTGGCCATGGGCAAGGGGGAAACTGCTGGAGGGTGTTAATCAGAGGATTGGTGTACATTCATTCAACAAGTATTTGTTAAATACTTACCACACACCAGGTGTTGAGAATGAAGAGGTAGGTTGGGGGAAGATGGGGGTGGTGGGAGCACATCATCTAGGACAGGGGTCCTTAGCCTGGAGTGAATATCCACATCACCTGGACTCTGGTAAAATAGATTGCTGGACTCCATTCCAACTTCCTGGTTCAGTAGGTTTGGGCGGGGGTGGGGGGTGAGGGGGCAGACGGCGGCAAGAATTTGCATTTTTCCTGAGTTCCAAGACAGAGACCATACAGACTCTGCGGGTCCCAGGCCCACGGCGGGGGCACCACTGCTCTGATTTTCACACAAAGCCGCACGTTAGAATCACAGGGCCAATTAAATTAGACCCTCCGGAAGTGGGAGCCGGGTGTGCAATTTAAAAAATGTTCCCCAGGTGATCCTAATGGCTGTCCATGTTAAAGAACCACTGATAGGAGGGTTTGTAGACTGAGCCAAGCCATCTGGAAGCTTATCTGCAGGCAGTGGAAGCCTGGGGGTGGGGTGGGGGGGGGGTGCGGTTAGGGAGTGGAGAAGTGTGATCTGTTTTAATTCTGGAAAGATCCTCCTGGCGAAGGCCACCGCAGGGACATCAGGATTAACAGTCTAAGGCCTTCCCAGGGACCACTGGTGACCCTAAGGATAGCGAGACCAACTCCATTTCCCTTCCTATATTAGTTATCCATCGCTGGGCCACAGATCATCCCCAAATTTAGCATCTTAAACCAACAAACATTTATCATCTCCCAAGTTTCTGAGTGCCAGAAACTACGATCGGGGAGTGGGGTTAGCCAGGTGATTCTGCCTCAGTGTCTCCATGAGTTTGCGGTCAAGAGAGGGCCGGGACTGCAGCCGTCTGAAGGCGTGGATGGGGCTGGAGAATCCCCCTCTCAGACAGGCACTCACAGCTGGTGGCTGCGTCCTCCCACAGCAGCTGTCCCCCACCCTCCCCGCTGTGAGCCATCCCAGGGAGGGGGCTAGGGGGAAGCTACCACTTGCCCTGGCATTGTAACACCCACTGGAAGTGTTTCCCCCCACCTTGGAAAATGTTCCTTCTGTCAGTGGGTCCAGTTACACGAGAGGGGCTCAGGGCACCCCAGAACCAGGGCTTCAGAGAGACAGGATGTGTGAGACAGACAGATGGAAGGCAGGCTGGCCCAGCCCCAGAATGCCAGTGGGGTTCAGGCACCAAGATGCCCATTTAGTTTAAGCTGCTCCTGCTGCACCTGCCCAGACGAGTGTGTGGAGCAGAGCATGGCACCTGCCACCCGGGTAGCAGAGGTGTGTGGAGGCACGTGTCTGCCGGGTCCGTCTGTCTGGCTGCCCACAGGCGTCCAGGGTGAAGACGTGAGCTGACTGCTCCCCTTGGAGCTGCCTTGCATGACCAGGGGCCTGCAGGCCAAGCCTTCCTGGTTCTGGAGAATGCCTCACAGGCGAGGGGGCTGAGCGGGGCTTGCCCAGACCCTCTCCCTCCGTCCCCACCCCCTGCAGCCAAAGCAGGCCATGCCTTTTCGTCTGTTTACAGAATGGGTGTCCACTGAGAGTCCTTTTTAGGAAATAGTCCGATGGCTATGGGGAAAAAAAAAGAAGTTGAAAACCTTGCAGTGCCTGGATTTTTTGTTTTGTTTTAGGGGAAGGAATTTTTTCCTTGGCTGGATATGTGACCCTGGTTTTGCCATCTTCCGAGGGGATATGAGATCCCTGCCTCCTCCCTTCATTCCAGCTCTTCTGAAGGAATATGGAGGCATCATTCCTAGGGGACGTTTCCTGGAACAAAGGGGCTGGACTCTGGAGATATAATTAGCGCATGGCTCTAGATGGGAGGGGCACGAGAGTGCTGGGATGGAGGGACCCCAGGCTCGGAGGGGCGTGTGTGTGTTTGAAGGGTATAAGGTGGGTGTCAGTAGGACACGTGTGGCCACGTGGGTAGGTGTATGGGGAGGAAGGCAGGGGGTGGTCCTGGGGGTCCTGGGCCCCAGAGCCCTCCCATCCCCCCTGAGTCTCCTGGCCCCCGGGGGTTTGCATGGGGGCAGCTACCCCGGCCTGACCGCAGCCTTCCCCAGGGGTTACCTGTATGCCGGGCTGGAGTTCGGAGCTGAGTGCTACTGCGGCCACAAGATCCAGGCGACAAACGTGAGCGAGGCCGAGTGTGACATGGGGTGCAAGGGCGAGCGCGGCAGCGTGTGTGGTGGCGCCAACCGCCTCTCCGTCTACCGGCTGCAGCTGGCCCAGGAGTCTGCGCGCAGGTGTACGTGAGTCGGCCCCGCCCCTCCCCGTGGCTCCTCCGCGGCCTGCTGCTCCCTGCCCTGCGCCTTCCGTGGCTCCCCAGCACCCCCATGGTCCTGCCCCAACTTCCACCACCGCCTTTGCAGAGCTCTCTGCTCCATCTACTCCAAGTGTTTCCACCTGTCCGTGTCCTCTCCCTCCCACACGGAGCAGCCTCCTGTGTCAGGGGCAGCCCTCCTTCTCGAGAACCCTGTTTTCCTCCAGGGCAAAGTGAGCTAGAGCCTGAGCTGTTGGCCTTCCTGATTTTCTGAAAGCATATTGTCTGTAACAGTGATGCGGACGAGGATGAGGACCATAATGAGGGCAAGAGCAGACACCTGGTCCTTTTTTAAGTGTCTTATGCGGAGTAGCCCATCCCCACAGTGACCCTGCGAGTCGGCACTATTCTTCTCTGACTCCCATTTTATAGACCAGGAAACCGAGGGTCAATGTCACATAAGCCGCAGAGGATTTAAACCAACTCTGGAGCTTATGTCTTCAGTGCTCCCATAGAGAGAATTTCTTGCTTGTCGGTGCTACAGTCTTGTTGGAAAAACTCTCCAGTTTCCACACGGAGGGAGGGAGGGAGGGAGAGAGGGAGGTGAGCAGGAGAGTGTGGGCGCTGGCCCGTCTTCTGCAGACATCGTCCCATGTCCCCCCTCTGGCTGCTTCCTAACAGTTAATGTCTGTTTAGCAAGAATCCGCCGTGTGCCAGGCACTGTGCCAAGCCCACTGCAGGACCGAATTCGTATCCCTTCCCTGTAGCTTCTTCAGGCGGTTACCAGTGTTAATTCCCATTTTACAGTGGGGAAACTGAGGCTCACTGAGTTTAAGTGCCCAAGGTCACCCAGTTTATTTAAAGGTGACCCACAAACCTGTGAAAACTGCGAAGGGCCTGGACAAAAGACAGAGGGCTGGGTTTCTCCCAGTTACCTTTCTGATGCAGACCCGAGGCAGAGACGGGAACCCACAACCGCATCTCTGACCCTTGGGCCAGGGCTTCCCAAATTGGAATGTGCCTGTAAACCCTATGGAGATGTTGTTACCATGCAGATTCTGTTTCGGCTGGTCAGGGTGAGATTTTGCATTTCTGAGGAGCTCCCAGGTGATGCTAGGCTGCTGGGCCAGGGACTACACTTTGAATAATAAGGCCTCAGACCTCAGCAGAGCTGACACGCCCTGCCCGGAACATTGGCCTGTCATCGCGGGCGGCTTTGCCAGTCTTCCACGGGAGTGCTGTTGTTTATAAAAATTCGTTGGTTGGTTTGCCTGATAATGCGTTCCGTTTTCCAAATCCCGTGCTTTTGAAGCCCCCGCTCAAGCTTTGCTCTACAGGAGGGTGGAGCATGCTGCCCATTTGCAAAGGTGCTGATTGCTGCAAATGGGTGCACCATCTACCGCCCCAGAGTCGCCTCGGTTCACCCGGGGCTGAAGTCCTGTCTGGCAGCGGGCACAGGTGGTGTGTGAAATCCAGGCTGGAGAATGTCCACACAGCGAGTCTCTGGTTTGGCCGTTAGTGTAATGAGATTTTAATTTGATGGCAGATTTACCATCCTCACACAGATCCCTTTATGCCAATATTTATGTTCTTTTGATGGTGACTTTGACTATCCGAAGAGATGGTCTTAGAGTCATGGCTGTTTATTGAGAAAGCTGTTGCCACTACATCCTAGTGGATGAGGATGAGCTGGAGCACAAGAAATTAGGCCATGTAGGTCATTAGCCAGATAGCAGCCAGACCTCCTATTGGTTAATGTTCAGATTGGCTGGATAATCTGGACATATTCTGCCCCCCAACCCCTGACTCTGTCTCTCTCTCTCTCTCTCTCTCTCTCACATACACACAAACTACTGTGATCATCTGATATGAATAACACTGTCATAGGCCATCAAAGATTTTTCAATCAGCTGAAATATACAAGCCTCAGCACAGAAAGACACTAGATTCTGTATAATAGGGTGGGTCTTGCCCTTGTAGCAGTGGGAGGGCTGGTGGTTGCTGAAGACAGCCCCGGAGGCTGGAAGGGATGCTGCTGCACCCCTCAGCTTGCGCACATCTGCAGCAGCAAAATTACCTGCGATGGTGTTTTGTTCCATCTGAGAAAGGAGTCTTTTGCATTGATGTCCAAGAGGGGAACATTAATCATGTCTACTGAGGGTGGCGTCCTGGATTCTCTAAGTCCAACACATTGTCCTGAATCATCACTCTACAAGATTTGAAGCTTGGGCACCTTCAGCTGGAGCCTCCAGAAGAAAACTGAAGCCTTATTAGCCTCAAGGCTGAGACAAGAATGGAAGTGGCTTGGATAAGGGGATGGATGGTTGATGATGTGTCAGATTGAGATTCCTGGTGGGCTCCCGGTTGGCAACATGGTATCTGGAGAGAGCCTGGGGACCATTCATTGAACCAAAATGCTTGAGAAGCAATCTCGTGGATTAGGCATGGGGAGGATGAGTGGAGAATAAAGCACAGTCCCTGACCTCGGGAGCTCACCGTCCAGTGGAGAAACAGACCCAACACCACTGGGGTTATGTGTTGGGGGATTGCAAGGGCTCTGTCTGCAGGAGGCAAGGGAGCAACATTTGAGCTGAATCTTGTTCTAAGGAGATTTCCAGATAAAAGGGAGAGCCCTAGGGGCGCCTGGGTGGCTCAGTTGGTTAAGCGACTGCCTTCGGCTCAGGTCATGATCCTGGAGTCCCGGGATCGAGTCCCGCATCGGGCTCCCTGCTCAGCGGGGAGCCTGCTTCTCCCTCTGACCCTCCCCCCTCTCATGTGCTCTCTCTCTCTCTCTCTCATTCTGTCTCAAATAAATAAATAA
>NW_022589811.1:251329-305352 GCF_004348235.1 Phoca vitulina
TCCCGCATAGGGCTCCCTGCTCAGCGGGGAGCCTGCTTCTCCCTCTGACCCTCCCCCCTCTCATGTGCTCTCTCTCTCTCTCTCTCATTCTGTCTCAAATAAATAAATAAAATCTTTAAAAAAAAAAAAATAAAAAAAAAAAAATAAAAGGGAGAGCCCTATATTCCAACCATGAGCAAAAAGTGCAGGGTCAGCAAAGGTCTTATGTTGAGTACCCTGTTGGAAGCACCTTCCTTGCTGATGTCCCCTTTTACAGTTTTAGAGACTGAAGCCCAGAGAGCATAAGTGGCTGAGTTGAACAGCCATGGAGGGAGGCTTCACAGAAGAGAGCTGTTTGATTAGGGCCTTGAAAGACACATAGGATTTTGCCTGGTGTAGGAGAGGAGGATATCCAGACTCAAGTAGCGAAGGGGTTGGTAGAGAAATCTAGGAAGAGGGAATGAGTGTGCGAAAGTCTAAAGGTGACTTCAGGAAATGATGAACAAGCATGATTTTTCTAAGGCCACAGTGCTTCCTAGGGACTGAGTATGGGCTGGAAGCCAGCCCTCTGACTCCTAGTTTGGGTGCTGTTGACACCTTGACCTCTTGTATTGGATTCTGGACCTCATCTCCTCTCTTTTGGGAGAACTCCTTGGATCTAGCTTACCTCCTACTTTCCCTGACCTCTGATCTCTCCTTCTGCCCCGTTTGCTGACTCCAAGCAAAACAGAATCGCCAGTGTCTTTGTTCTGATGCAGCGGCAGCTTTGGCTTCCCATTTCTGGATCTGATTTATACACAAATCAGAAAGGGAGGCCTTCCAAGTTACTGGCACACAACACTAGGCAGGGAAATGAGCAAACGCACCAGGAAACAGGTATGGTAGAAACCAGACTCCATTTGTATAGTCATTAGTTGGTATTAACGCTGTGTCCTAATTGTGTTTCCCTGAGCAGTGGCACAGAATTCTTAATGATTGGAGAGATTTAAAGGAGGCTTATTATCTCCAAGCACCACTCTGGTACGGCATACGCCTTCCATAGGGAGGCAGCCTGCATGTTCCTGAGGTGATGGAATGCTCCTATAGTAGCAAGAGCATTAAAAGGTTGGCAGAGCAAATGTCTGCAGGCACCCTGCTATTCTTCCTTGACACAGACTCTCAGGCACATGGACTCTTTGCTCTTGTTACAAAAGAAGCGAGAAATGGACTTCCTTCTTGGTTGGATTACGTTTTTCACAGAAGTTTGCTAAATGTGTCAGCAAGTGTAGCTCTCCTCCCAGGGGCAGAGACCTGCCAGTGATTTGAGAACATTACAGCTTTATAGGATGTTGCAAGAATTTCCATTTGCCTGGAAGATTCTTGCAAGATTTGTGTTGCAAGGTTTCTTAGAACTACATTGAACCTGTTATATACATATTGTGCCCATTGGGTGGCTGTCCGTGGTGCTGACCGTCCTTTAGTGTTACCTAAAACCCCCAGGACTGCACACAGACTAGCTTCTCCCAAGACTCAGCACATTTTCCTCTTGTTTTTTTGGTTTTCTATCTTGGGGAAAGTATTATGAAGTATTATTATGGTGGAAGTATTACATGATCACGGAAAAAAAATAGATCCTTGACTTAGGGCTCACAATTTACATAGTGTATTTTGTGTACTGTGAGTTTTGGCAGTTTGTTGTCTTTGAAAGTTCGAAGGGGAGTTTTGTGTCGTGCTTGTGTTATGCTCATTGATAACTCCATTCCAGCCACTTCTGCCAAGGGGAGCCGCAGATGATCGTGTAAAATCACACTGGCTGGAGGGACAATCCTTTGCTCCTCCTTTGCCAGTTCTGGAGGTCTCTCCTTCCCCTTGATATGTGCCCAGGACCCCTGAATTTTATAATGTATATGGGTCTTCAGGAGTTCTGCTGTGTAGGGTCAAGGAGGTGATAGGTAGAAAAATTTTCTTCTGCGTCACGATGAGGAAGAATTGGTTTGCTCGTATCCCCTCAGCGAAGTCCACAAAGGCTGATAGGGACATTGTGGGTCTTGAACTCAGGCAGACATGGTTTCTATCCCAGCTTTCTCACTTACTTGCCGTGTTGCCTTTGGCCAGGCTGCTGACTCTCTGAGCCTCAAGAGCCCCGTCGGTAAAATGGGGACAATTCCAACCTTTAAAGATGGCTGTGACCACCGAGTGAGATAAAGTCAAGGAAGCACCTAGCACAGTGTTATTGAGCAATTGTGATATGGCCCTTTCTTCCTGAAATGAAAACTCCTCAATGCACTCCAAGCAGCACCCAATTCACATTCTCTGAATTTGCAACAGCCTGCAGGAGCCTTTGGTGATGCCTAAAAATAGCTGGTTTGAATTCTCGGACAGTTAGGCTCTTTGTGTAATTCAATCTCTCTTTGATTATAGGTAGCTGTTAACAGCTCCCAGCTCACTGCCTTTTCTCCTCGATGTCATCTTTAATGCAGTAGAGCCTGGCCTAATTACCCAGGGGGTGGTGGCCTCTTTCAAACCAAGGGGAACTCTTCCACACCTGCCTTTAAGCTGACGCCTGGTGACATTTACCTCATTTTTGTGAAGCCCCAGAACAAAGAGATGATAGGACTTCAGAGACACTTGCAGCTGGTTCCGGGCTGTTCTTCATCTGCCCCCAGCAAAGAGAGTCGCCAAACAGTTGCTCTGCTCACCTCTTGCTAGTAAAAGCCTCAAGCTGCCGAGGTCACGCACCATCCCAGTTGGCCCGGCAATGAAGAGCTGACATTATGAGAATGTGGGGCATGAGCTTTTGTGCTGCCTAGACCCCTGCTGTGGGGCTTGAGAGGGTTTCTGGGAAATTCAGGGGGCTGCTGTGGGGTCTCTGGAGCCCCCAGCCTTGTGAGAATGGGGCAGGCCTACTGTTGAATGGCAGAGGGGTGGGAAACCAAGAGGAGATGTCAAGCAGGATGGGGGTCATATCCCAATTCCTGCTAGCTGTGTGACCTGGAAGAGCAACTGAATTCTCGTTACGTCTCAGATTAATAATCTGCAAAACAGATTAATAGTCTGGCTGACCTCATAGATACTGTACATGTAACCCACAACACTAGTGACGCAGAGCAAACAGCTGATGTTCTGTTGGTCTTTAGTGTCGGTCATGAGGGAGACAGTACCCAGGGTCACTGCCGTTGTCCAGAGACGCTGGGTATCGCACAACTCCTGAAGCACGATTCTCACAGACTGCAGGCTGGGAAGAGCAACGGCCCTGAACTCCATGTGGGATTTCCCTTATGGATTAAAAATGTTCCAAGATCCGAAGACATTTTAAGTTGGGTTCCCCCAGAGGCAAGGATGTGACCCTTGGTTTGCTTGGGAAGCCAGCCCAGGATGCACCTGTAGAGGGACGAAGAGGTGAGACAAGGAAGGGAGGGAGCCCTTACAAGGTCTTTTACAAAGCAGGTCACCACTGAGGACAGCTGAAGCTTAATCCCACTGCGGGGCTCTGGGAGACGGTGGTGAACATGTTTCAGAGCTGTCCCACCAGAGGGGCAGGAAGCTGCCGTGTTTACTGTCCCACACTCCCCCATCATTGGCTGAGGGTGGCTCCTGCGGAGATGAACTCCCTGGCAGGTCCAGCCCGTTCCTCCCTGGCCCTAAGACTGAGCCGTGGGTGTTTATTGTTGGTCATTGTCCATCTGTATCAGGATAGGGAGTGCCAGGGGCTCATTAATGGGGCACCGACAGAGCTACCACGTAGGATCCAGACACCCTTCACACATCACGGATGAGCGAAGGAGAAAGGAGCAGGGAGGCGTGGTTAGGTCTCAGGCACCATAGATACCATCACATGGACTTCCACCCTCATTGTGTGGCGCAGATATGATCCCCATTTATCTCCTTGGGAAACCAAGGCTCGGGAGGTGAAGACTCCTGCCCAAGGACACACCGCTTAGTCAATATCTGGCCCAGGTCTGTCTGAAATTAAAACCAGTTCCCTTTCTGCTGGGCACCAGGGCTTTTTGCAAACAGGAAGGCATTCCCCCACTGCTGTGGCAATGCAAAATCCTTTCTATCACAGAAGAGTGTTAGGAAGGTCAATGGACCTGGGCTGGCCACTTCTCCTTCATTTGCAGATGTAAGTAGTGAGAGGGCCTCTCACCACTGATGGGGAGAACCAGGTGGTCCATTTTATAGATGGAGGAAATGAGGGTAGAGGGAGAGTTAAAGGTCTTGGCCATCATGGGTTTTCTCCATGTTCAATCACCAAACCATGATGGAGAGCAAGCTGCAGAGAGAAGTGGCTTCCAAGGCATGCTTCCCAGATCCCTGGGAGCCCCGCCTTTCTGCCAGACATCATGAAGCCCCCCAGGGACCATGTGGGTTTGACATGGGCAGGACTGTAAGAACACCCCACATCCAACAGGTCAGCTGCTCCTGGAACCGCCTTCCCACACCTGGTCCCCTCCTCCCCCCACCCCTAGCACCCACCTTGCCCAAAGAGAGACTCACAGCAGTGCCTCCTGATCCCACTCCAGCTCCTGTCCTCTAAAAACCTCACCTTATTTGCTATTCAGAGCATTCAGCTCAGCCCTCCTCTGTAAGCTGGGAGGGTCAGGGGCTCATTAGCAGATGCTTAAATGTCAAAGGGAGACCACCTCAGTGGAGCTGGGCTGGCAGAGTCTTCCTTCCCCTTCCACCAGGGAAGAGATTCAACTTCTCCACCTGCTTTTCCATTTAAGTCTCAGGGCGGGCGGCAAGGAGATAGGTCCATAGACCTTCACCTGCTCCTTCCACTCTACTTCTGGCTCACCAGGCTCCTGCATCTCTGTCTCTGTGTCATCACCCAGTATCCATGCCTCCATTTTAGAGATGAGAAGATCGAGGCTCCAAAAGGAGGGGAACCTTACCCAACATCGAGGAAGGGCGGAGCTGCCTGTGTGACAGGTCAGGACTCCAAGGTCCAGAGAAGAGAAGCAAAGTGGGTGGCAGAGCTCGTGTCTGCTGACCGCTGGATTTCTGCTCCTTGGCCAGGCAGCTTGTCCCGAGCCTGTCGGTTGCAGGGAAGTACTATGGCTTTCGGGTGTGGGGCCAGACTAGACAGCCTCTTCCGGAGCCCCTAGGTCAGGGCCGAGCCCCTCGAGGCCCCCTGCAGATGCATGCTGATGTGGCCCTGTCAGCAGTTGGAGCCCCAGACATGGGCATCGGCCTGGGGGTGATGAAGGGCGGAGCATTCGGCCAGGGGGGTCGAGATGCATGTGTGGGCTCACAGGACCCTGAGTGATGCCCTGGTGACCTCAGTTACTCAAGGTCATGTCTGCAAGAGGATGCAGGGGTGACTCCTAGCAGGGGTGACCCCAGAGAGCACTGTGGGTGGACGCCAGCTCTCACATGCCCATGGGCAGACAAATGCTGCTGTCCAGAGACCCGTATGTCAGGTCCCGTGATACACAGGACCCAGACAGACACCAGTATTGTCCGGCTGTGAGCTCCAGCGGGGAGGGTCCCCATGCTCTCAGCATCCTGGGGAGAGACTCCACCCAGGCTGGGCTCACTAGAGGGACCTGCCCCCTCCTGTTCCTCTCTCTTGCATGGTGCACTGGGGAAACAGACATATCTGCTGGAACCTAGGTGCTGGCTGTTCAGGGGATTTTATAGAAATGCCCAATTCCTGGTGGCATTGGGCCTGTCTGGTGGGAGGGTGGCTGAGGCTCAGCCTGGCCCTCTGCTAGGAGACAGGGAGCCCTCCCCTCAGCTACACGGTTGCCAGGCAACCCAGAGAGATCCCCTAGGGTACGTCTCCACCCCGTGGTGGAGGTCCCACCCCCAGCCGCAGTCATGTAGAGATGCCCACATAGACAGACCCCCATGGCCAGGTTCGCGGTCTCGGCGCTCAGCGTCCGCACGCCCACACAGGTCGCTCTGTACTCACTTGGCCGCAGTCACACACACACTGCCTCCCTGTCACACACTCTGTGCACACCTGTCCCACCTCCCAGACACACCTTCACTACAGCCAGGCCCACAGCTAACCTCATGGCCGGGCTCTCTTGCCTCACTGATGCACAGACAGATGCTGTCACCCCATAGGGGCCCCGACACCCTTGACCCCTTCTAACACAACTCTGACCTCTCCCCGCCTGGTCTCAAGGGAGCAGTAGGGGCATTCAGGAAGGAAGCACCTAGAGGGGAAGAGGCGGTGGGCTCCAGAGCTTTACAGTGTCCCAGGCCTGTCCCAGTCCCGGAGGGGACTCCATGAGCCTCAACCCTGGAATGATTTCCCGTAGCAACCCTCCCGGCCTCAGCCATGACCCAGGGGCCTATCAGACGGTCTCCTGAATGGAATCCCAGTGGGGAAGAGGAACGTTAACAATTTGAATATGGTTTCACAGGCTCAGGGTCAAGAGCTGGGCGGTTTTGTTTTTTTATTTTTTGGTACTTAAAATTTGACTCCAGTGTCCAGATAACCCAGAGTGACAGCCTTGACTTTGTGGAATGAGTGTGAAGGGCAGGAGAGGCAGAATAAGCATCACAGTGTTTTGCAAAGGCTAATACGAGGCCCGGGGGTGGCTTCTTAAAGAGGGACAGCCTGGAGAGTGTGAGGCCGTGGAGCTCAGACATTCCTGGGTTCGGAATCCAGAAGCCACTCCTTGTCAGCTGTGTGGCCTTGGGCAAGTCACTCTCCCCCTCTGAGCCTCAGTTCCCCCTTCTGTGTAATGGGAAGAATGAGACCTTCCTTGCAGGGGACAGGTGTTTCCCCAGTGGCTGGTGCCCAGAGAGCAGCCGATAATACCATCCAGAGCAGAGCAGGTGTCTCACTTCAATTCCAAAATCAGCTCTGCGTCTTCTGTGCTGGCTGATTTGTGTCAAGTGGCTTCAGCCCTCTGAGCCTTGTTTCTGCATCCATATAAATGGGGATGCTTATACCACCAAGGTGATGCGAGTGTTCAACAAGGCCACACGTGGGAGCAGCTCAGCCTGGTTCCCAGCAGACAGCAATGTGGCCGGTACGCGGGAGCCACGGTGATACCACCTGGCAAATTCCTATAAGCACCTAATCATCATATTCCTATAAGCACCTAATCATCATAACCACATCATTCTTATTGGAAGAAGCAGGGATATTCCTATAAGCACCTAATCATCATAACCACATCATTCTTATTGGAAGAAGCAGGGACTTGGAAGACAGAGCAACCTGGCTTCATTCCACTCTGTCACTGAGCTGCTTGGTGACACCGGAAGGCAGAGAGACTCCTTGAGTCTCCGGCTCCCTGACTATAAGTGGGGAGAGCCGCAGCATCTACTCGGGTGGCTGCCGTGAAGAGAGGCCAGGCACCCAGCATGGAGAGAGAAAGCGAGCTTCCTTCTTTCTAGAAGCGAGGCAGTGTCTCTCTGCCCTGGGACCGGAGTGGGTTTCCAGCTAAAGGAGTTTTCCGGTTAAGTGAGGGTCTGCGCACCTGCTTTGCGAGTCCCACCTCATAGCCGTGAGTCTTTAGCTCAAATGCCTGACTCCCCTTCCTGGCCTCACCTTGGATGGCACATTGTCTGAGCATCATCGAATCTTCCTCGAGGTGACTGATGTGAGTTTCCGGGGCTTCCCTCTGAGCACCCTGGGCCACGGGATGGGACACTAGTGGCATTTGGCGTCTGACAGTTCCTCACTTAGGGAGGGTGGAGTGCCACCCTGTCCAGAAGAGAATCTGCGTGGTCTGTCCACCTCCCTGCCATTGATACATGGGGAAACTGAGGCCTGGAGGAGCTCGGGGTGGGTCCGCAGCACCCTGACCACCCCCAGCCACCGCCAGCTCCCTCACCAGCCTGGAGCAACGGCTGAGGACCGCAGGGGAGAGAGGACTGGATGGTGCGAGCCTGCAGCGTGCTCTGGAAATAGCCGTTTACCCAAATTCCAGATGTCTTCTCAGTTTGCTAGATTTGCCTCTGCCAGGAGCGACTGTGGGCTACTGGGTGCCAGGTGGTAGAAATAATCACTAGCGTGACAGCTGACATTTAAAACGAGCACTCGCAAACTCCCTCCCTCCCCCTCCTCCACCATCCTTCTGCCCTGGGAGCAATTCCATGTCCTTTTCCCTGCACGCAAACGTCAACGTACGTGGGTGTGCCAACAGGGAAGTTTGATGCTCTGGACAGACCCGGAGACAGACCTAGAGGGAGGTGTACGGTTGTTGCAGCTTGCTTCCCTTTTTCCCAAGGGCTGACGTCTTGTTTCTGTGATGATCCGCAGTAAGTTCTTGCCAACAGCGGGTGCTTAGGTTTGTCCCGTAACCTCCCTGTCTGAGCCATGCTACTCTCGGCTGCACAACCAGAGTTTACTCCAGACCTCTCAGAGTTTTCCAGAAGGGGCAGTGAGATGATGTCAGTAAAGTTCCCAGCAGAGTAGATCACACGTGGCAGGCACTCGGTAAATGACACCTACTTCTCTGCTCCTGGTTTTGATCTGCGCTGTGTGAACGGTGTCCTTGGTTTTCCGTGACAGCTGTGTTCTGGAAAGGTTCATGCAACTCAAATTTGAGGACAGCTGACCTTAATTTTAAATGGGCATCATGAGCCTTTTGATAAATTTGACAGGGGCATTAAAAAGTTTTTTTAAGGGGCGCCTGGGTGGCTCAGTCGTTAAGCGTCTGCCTTCGGCTCAGGTCATGATTCCAGCGTCCTGGGATCGAGCCCCGCATTGGGTTCCCTGCTCGGCAGGAAGCCTGCTTCTCCCTCTCCCACTCCCCCTGCTTGTGTTCCCTCTCTCACTGTGTCTCTCTCTGTCAAAATAAATAAATAAAATCTTTAAAAAAAAAAAAAGTTTTTTTAAAAGATTTATTTATTTATTTATTTCAGAGAGAGAGAACAAGAGAGCATGTGGGCAGCGGGGAAGGGAGGTACAGAGGGAGAGAGAGAATCCCAAGCAGACTCCGTGCTGATCACGGAGCCCGATGCAGGGCTCGATCTCACGACCCTGAGATCATGACCTGAGCTGAAATCAAGAGTCTGACGCTCAACTGACTTAGCTGCCCAGGTGCCCCTAAAAAAATTTTTTTTAAAGATTTATTTATTTGACGGGGAGAGAGAGAGAGAGCATGAGCGAGCATAAGCAGGGGGGAGCGGGAGAGGGAGAAGCAGGCGCCCCGCTGAGCAGGGATCCGATGCGGGGCTCGATCCCAGGACCCCAGGATCATGACCCGAGCCGAAGGCAGACACTCAACTGACTGAGTCCCCCAGGCGCCCCTAAAAATTTTTTTAATTTGTCTTCATTACATTAAAAATACATATTCACTGTAGAAAAAGCTAGAAAAGGTTTTAAAAAGATGGAAATAAAAATTGCCTATAATGCTAGCCTATTAGTCAGTGTTCTCCAGAGAAATAGAATCTGTAGGAGTTTTATATATTTGTATGTATGTTAGGAGATTTATTTAAGGAATTGGCTCGTGCAGTTGTGGAAGCTGGCAAGCCTAAAATTTGTAGGGCAGACCAGCAGGCTGGGAACTCAGATAGCAGTTAATGCTGCAGCCTTGAGGCAGAATTCCTTCTTCTCTGGGAAACCTCAGGTTTTGCTCTGGAGGCCTTCCACTGATTGGATGAGGCCCACCCACATGCTCAAGGGTAATCCCCTGTAAGTCTCCCTAAAGTCCAGTGCGTATAAATGTTAGTCGCAGCTACAAAATACCTTCACAGCCACACCTAGACATATGTTTGATCAAACAACAGGGCGCTGTAGCCTAGCCATGTTGACCTAAAACAACCATCATGGGGTGCCTGGGTGGCTCAATCAGTTAAGTGTCTGCCTTCAGCTCAGGTCATGATCTCCGGGTCCTGGGATCGAGCCCTTTGTCTGTGTCCAGCTCCCTGCTCAGCAGGGAGTTTGCTTCTCCCTCTCCCTCTGCCCCTCCCCACTGCTTTTTCTCTCTCTCTCAAATAAATCTTTAAAAAACAACAACAACGAAAACAACCATCATGCTTGCTCTTCAGAGATGAGCCTGGTTATCAACATGTTAGTATAGGTCCTGCTAGAGATTAATATTGAGAGAGAATTGTTACATAAAATTGATATAATATGTGGAGTTTCATAGTTTCAGTTTATATTTAATCTCTTGAACACATCTTCTTCTCTCTAAAGTACCCCTGAATGCCATTTATTATTGATGGGGGTGCAGAACCCCGTTGTCTTGTCGTTCCGTACTTTACCTGTCCAGCACTTCCTTGATGGACACCTAGGCTGTGCCCCGTCTTTCACGTGTTGCTTTAACTAAATGCCACTGCGTATATCCTTATTCATAATTGTGTGCACCCGCGGCGGGCGCCACAGGGGGGCCACCCAAACCCCCTTTACCTGCGGTGACTCTGGGTGGCCAGTGGTTCACACCTGCCCCCTTGGGTGAAAATGACCATTGGCCCAAGAGGAGCAGGCTCTCTAGGACAGCAAAGAACCTACGAGCTATGGGGAGGGAGGAACACAGGGCCGAGCCCGGACCCCATTCCTTACAGCGGGACCGACTGTGGTAGAGCTCATCCCCCATGCTCGGGGTGAGACCCAGCTGAGGTCACACGCTTGCTTAGCTCCTGCCAGCCCTGTCCTGCTTCCCCCCGTCCCCTCCTGAGAGTGCACCTCAATAAAACACCGTCTCAGGTGCTGCTTCTAGGAAACCTGACCCAAGGCAGTATCTCTGAGTAGGATTTTGGGGTGACTGCTGTGACCTCCACAGATTTCCTGTTGTGTGTGCCTGGGGGGTTTCCCCGATTTGGTTATCTTCAAGGCAGTCCTTCCCGCAGATCAGTCCCTTGTAGCCTGTAGGTGCTCAGCACTGGTGGGTGGAGACTCCTGAGGCCCAGGATTTTTCCCCTAACGCCCAGGAGGGTGGGAGGGAGGGGCACCCTGGTGCTGTGAGGAGGGACAGGACAGCCCTGGGTACCTCGCTTCCCTCGATCCTCAAACGGCCATCTCCTGATGCGATTGTGAAAATCCTCCATGACATCTGTCACGTCCCTGAATGGGGAGTAACCATTGTTGACCATGAGGAGGCAAGGCCCAGGGAGGCTGGCAAAGAAAAGGGAACAATGTGGCCCCGCAAGAACATCTCAGTGACCTGGGCTGTCGACAAAGATGCCAGGGCTGAGGAGAGCACTTGGAATTTTTCAGTTGATTAGTCTCCACTTTGGTTCACCGTGTGACCTTGGGCAAGACTCTTGCCTTCTCTGGGCTTTCATTTAAAAGCTCTTTCTGGGGCACCTGGGTGGCTCAGTGGCTAAGCGTCTGCCTTCAGCTCAGGTCATGATCCCAGGGTCCTGGGAGAGTCCTGCATCGGGGTCCCTGCTCGGCGGGGAGTCTGCTTCTCCCTCTGCCTCTGCCCCTCCCCCCAGCTGGTGCGCACACGCGCTCTCTCTCTCTCTCTCTCTCTCAAATAAATAAATAAAATTGTTTAAAAAAACAAATAAAAGTGCTTTCTTCAGAAGGTGGTTCTCCAGCTGAGATCTGACTCCTGCTTTTCCCTCCGGCTCTCCAGATGGGAGCGCGGTCTTCCGAGGCTGCTTCCGCAGGCCCGACAACCTCTCCCTGGCCTTGCCCGTGACAGCCGCTATGCCAAACATGTCCGTGGACAAGTGCGTGGACCTCTGCACCGAGAAAGTGAGCCCGGGGTCCTGCTCACAGAACTCCAGGGAGGGGCAGTGTGGAACAGCTGCAGGAAGGGGGGGGGGCTTGGCAGCAGCCCAGCCAGGACGAGGGGGTCATCTCTGTGATCTGTGACACGGGAGAGGGACACGACAGTTTCATGTGGATCTAAGGGGTAGAAGTTACTTGGGGTCGATTTCTTTCCCTCTGAGGAGGTGGGTTTGTTCTAATTGTCAGGAATGCTCAGGAATGAGGGTAACGTTCTAACTTGGGCCCACAAGCGTGAGTAGAAGATTGTCAGGGAAAGGCAAGGGCAACCCCACTTTGGGACAGAGTGAGCTCCCCGTCACTGGAGGCATGCAAGTAGAGTCAGGGCAGGTGTGGCATCCAGAACTTCGGGCGTTGGATTGAAGTTGGACTAGATGACCTGTGGGTCATTTCTCAGCCTGAGATCCTTCCTCCCTGACCAGACAGTGAACTCCACAAGAGTAGGGGCTGTGCCTTGAACATTGGTGCCCTCCCAATACCCAGAGCAGGGCTAGGCATATCGTTGGCACTCAGTGATGTCCGAGGAGCTCTAGCCTTCTTTCAAGATGAGCTCATTACATGAGGGGCCAAAGAACAACCCCTTCCCCACCACAAAAACGTGGTTGCCCATTTCATTCATTTGCTTGGCTAATATTTACCGAGAAACTACTTTGTGCCAGGCCCCCATGCTCAGTGCTGGGGATGCAGGGTCAACCAGATGTAGAGTCCGTCCTCAAAGATGCTGGCACTTGCTGGGGGCCTGCCTTGTGGCCCCTGCCGGATGCTCAAGCCTGCCCCCCAACTCCCAAATGCCCCACCTGCTCTGCTTGGCTCAACCCTCATCGAGTCTCCCGATGCACGAAGCACCTCGCGGGACTGCGGAGAGGCTGTTGCTTACTGAGCACGTCCTCCATGCAGTCCTCTGCACCACGGGTCTCAGTTTACCTCTCACCTGAAGGCTTGGAGTTGAGGATTTTCCGCCCTATGTCACAGATGACAAAACCAATGCCCAAACAGGTGAAGTCACTTGCCCGAGCTCATAACACAAGCAAGTAGGGCTGACACCTGGGCCTGCCCACTGAATTTCGGAGCTACCCTAGAGAGGCTGCCAGAGCCATTCAAGGGCAGCCAGGCAACTTCAAGTCACCAAGCATTTCCTGAGCACTTACTCTGCTCCTAAGAGGCATCCTGGAAGGTCAGGGAGGAAGTTCTTAAGTTGAGGAGGTTTGACCAGCTTTTGATCCAGCTTTCTCTCCCGGGCGGGAATGCCCCTCCCCCACGGCATCCCCTCCGTGGACATTTCTCAGTCCTTGATGACCCTGGAGCCGGCAGATCAGCTGCAGGTGGGACGCAAACACGTGAGACAATGAAGTCCCGGGCAAAGCAGCGTAACAAAGGGTCAGACTGTACATAGGACCGGAGGGAAGCGAGGGTGTGTGGGTGGACAGGAAGGCCCCTCTGCAAAACTCCCTCTTCCAGTTTCTTCTGATCTCCTTAGGGGTCATAGGAGAAAAATTGAGGGGATTACGTGGGCGGGGGTATAGAGCTGCCTGGGCCACAGGGTGGAGGGTAGCAGATTTAGGCTATCAGCGGAGGCTCGATATGTATCACCTATTAGAAATGCCATCAGTCATGGCCCACGCAGACCCACCTGCGTATCAGCATTTCTCTGTCTCTGCTCTTCAGCTAAGAGGTAAAGTTCCTTTTTAATATGTGTTAGGAAGAAACCAAACTTTTGTGCAAAATTCGCTGGATTGGCCACCGCGGTGTGATCTTGGTTTATTACTAGCTTATTCCTATCGGGGAGGATTCAGGGCTTCGGGTCTGGAGTAGAGGCGAAGCGGACAAAGGACAGCCCCCTGCCTTCCGAACCTGAGTCCCACCTTGCTCCGGCTTAGCTGCTCTGCAGAATAAAGCAGATAGGAGCAGCTGTGCCCACGAAGAGCGAAGAGCGTAGCTAATGTGGGGATCCATATCCTCTTTGGCTTAAAAGAACCGGCTCAACAATAAAAAAATTTAAAAAAAATAAAATAAAATAAAAGAACCGGCTCAGACAGCTTTTCCCAAAGCATGGGCTTCGTGTCACTCTGAGACCCGGGGATTTCCGGTGGCAGGGCGCAGGACGGTGAGAAAAGCAGTTTCTTTTCAGTCTCCTTTCCAGCCCTCCAGGAAAAAGCTCCGTCTCCGTGCTCAGGTGTCTTTAACACCTCTCAACCCTCCACTAATCTCCCCTTTGCAGGAAGAGCAGAGCCCACCGGGGCTCAGCGTCTTGGCAGGGTCTCCTTAGAAAGTAATTACATTGTTTTGTTTCTGTAGTATTTGCGTCTAGAATCTGGAGCGTGGAAATGTACCGAAGTGCCGGTTTCATTTGTCAATTATACCTTAATTAAGCTGGAAAGAAACGATAGCATGGGAGGTGCGCAAATGGGGCAGACCCGTCAAAGTGAAGTTGGGGTCCCTCAGGCTGGGGAGAGCGGTGGAGAAGGGACGTTTGGAACACCAGCCCTCCTCTGCATGCGGAGTCGGGGCAGTCCAGGGATTTCGGGACATTCTTCCTTCCCGTCTCCCCTGCAGGAGTACCCACTGGCCGCCCTCGCGGGCACCGCCTGCCACTGCGGGTTCCCCACCACGCGGTTCCCCCTCCACGAGAGGGAGGACGAGCAGCTCTGTGCCCAAAAGTGCAGCGCGGAGGAGTTTGAGAGCTGTGGGACTCCCCGTTACTTCATCGTGTACCAGACACAGGTCCAAGGTAAGCCAGGGCTCCCCCAGCGGAACCCTCCCCCGGAGGCTCTCTAGTGGCTTCCTTCCCAGAGGGGCTCCGGCCAGCCCAACCCATCCCATCCCGCTCGGGCTGAGCAGGGCAGGGGGCAAGGGCAGGGCTGGGGAACTTGGCCTGGCTCAGGGACAACAACAGAGGCAAGGGCCCCAGGCAAGGGGTGTTGGGTTCCGGAGACCCTCATCTCTGTCCCTCCTACTGAGCCCCCACCTTGGTGGCTCTTCTCCCGTCGTGAAGGTGGTGAGATTGAGTGTGATGTCAGCTGGGCTGGGAGTGGGGGAGCCGGGTGACCAACCCAGAGCTGCAGCAGGATCCCAGGCAAGTCTCTTCCCCTTTCTGAGCCTCAGTTTCCCCATCTGCAAAATGCAGCGGTAGATTGTTGACCTCCAGGAGCCCTTTCAATTCTAGGATTCTGTCCATTTATTTATAAAAATCTTCTCTTTCTCCATCTTCTGTCCTCCTCCCTTTGCTGGTGGGACCTCTGCTGCCCGCTTGGCTCCTCTCCCGTCTCTTGGGGCTGCCGGCCCGTGGTGGTGGCAGTGCTGAGGGTCTTTCGAGGACGTTCTTGGTGCCGGAGTCCGTGTTGAGTTCTTAGTTCACACTTTCTCACTGAAGCCCCTCAGCTCTCCTGGGAGGTGGGAATAATTATCACGGCCGCTTTACAGGCGGGGAAACTGACACGGAACGGTTAAGGGCCTTGCCTGAGGTCACACTGCTTATAAAATTTCTAGCTGAAAGCCATTTCCTCTGACCGAAGCATCATGAAGGGTGGGTGGCGCTTAGAGAGGTGCTTTGCTGGGACACTCCATCCGAAGGAAACCCCTGAAGGGTTACCCCAGTATCTGAATATGTGGACCACCTACTATGTGCTCGTCTTGTGCCCCACCTCAGCTCACTGAATGATGTAAAGCCCACAATAAGCCTACAGTCAGGGAAACATCATCCCTACCCCCTGAAGCCTGGAGACGCAATAAAACACGATTGGGCTAGACCTCCTCTTCATCTCCCAGGAACCGGGCCTCCGTGTACGGTTGGGCAGGTTGGGCACTGCACAGTCAAAACCTGTAGGAAAAGTGGTGCCCGAAAGCCAGCCCATGCTCCGCACTCTGGATAGCAGTGCCTCTGCCCAGAGGAAGGGGAGGGTGCCTTTTTCTGATGGGTACAAAAGTGTCAAAAGAGCTAGTGGCAGCCCCATCAAGAGCTCGTCCCCTATTTGGTGTGATGGGGGTATCAGTGGTAACCGCCCGTGGCTCCTTCTGTGGCACTTAAAGTCCTGCTAAGAGCCCAGTGAGCAGGAATCTAGTAAGTGCGGCTCTTGGCTTTGTTTATAGTCCAGCGAGGAGGGATGAACATTTGTTAGCTTTTAGAAGTGTTGGTTACTCTGTGCAGAACCGTGTTGCCCTAGCCTAAGGGAGAGTCATGCACAGATTAATTATTCCGTGACCGTGAATGGCTTTGATGTGGATGGAACAGACATTGGAGCCTTTTCAAAAGCAGATAAAGAGCCCCTAATTGATGGCTTTGCTCATTCCCTGGGCCACGTCCCCAGGCCAAACTGTTCTTCAGTTTTTCCACGTCAGGCGTGTAGTCCCTCACACGGGCGAGGTTCGAGAGGCCCGTGGTTTATTAGGTTGCCAAGAGCCTGGTCCATCACGGCTGCCATTTATCCTGCATTTGCTACGTGCTAAACCCTGACATTCCTGCCGGGAATGGAATTCTCGAACACCTACTGTGTGCCAGGCGCCGTCTAAGCCCTTGAGACTGAATTAATTCATTCAGTCCTCACAATGACCTAGGTGCCGCTATTATTCCTATTTTACAAATGTTCAAAAATTCTAAACACAAATGTTCTAACATTTACAAAAGCTCCCAAATGATGATCTTACAACTTGGCACAGAGAGGTTGGGTAGCTGGGCCCGAGTGGCACAGCTAGGACGGGGCAGAGCTGGGCTTCAGACCCAGGTGGGGTCTGGATCCTGGGCTGTGCTCTGAACCACACCTTCTCAGTATACTTTGAAAATGCTTCCCACGTACTCTGCGTTTCCTCCTGTAAGGTGATTAGCCCCATTTTCCAAGAGGAAACGGTCTCCGAGAGGGAAGAGCCTTGGAGTAAGACCCAGCTCTGTCTGATTCCAAAGCCCCACACGGTCCTGCTTTGATTTTCGGAGCTTTTTAGGGCTGAAATAAACAAACCTTCTTTTTTAGGGCTGAAAACAACAGCCTTTACCTTGGAGTGGGTCTTGGCCTCCCAGGCAGCATTTGAATCGAGAATGCTGTTTTCTGGAGAAATTGAGGGGCCAGGTTTGTTGTTTTTTTTTTTCTCCCTCCCAACATTTTGTGATGGGGAAAAAAATGTCAAACCTCCAGGAAAAAACTGGAATCACACTGTGAATGACCATAATGCATCCCGTAGACTTTACGTTTGCCAACATTTTGTTATATTGACTTAATCATCTATCTCTCCATTTCACCATCCCTAGATCCTTATTTTTTTTCACGCATTTCAAAGCACCGTTGACCCTTGAAGGACACGGGCGTTAGGGGTGATGACCCCCCCAGCACAGTTGAAAAATCCACACTTTTTAAAAAAATTTTATTTATTTTTAAGTAATCTCTATGCTCAGCGTGAGGCTCAAACTCACAAGCTGGAGATCAAGAGTTGCATGCTCTTCCAACTGAGCCAGCCAGGTATCCCCACATCTAACTTTGGACTCCCCAGAAATTTAACTCCTAACAGCCTGCTGTTGATCAGAAGCCATACTGATAACCCCAAATGGTCAGTTAACCTTCATTTTGTATGTTACCTATGTTATACACTGTATCCCAATAAGTAAGCTGGAGAAAAGAAAAATGTTATTAAGAAAATCTTAAGGAAAACACATTTATGGTAGGGTACTAGATTTATAAAAAATCTTGCCCAGTTCAAACCCAGGTTGTTTGAGGGTCAACTGTAAGTTGCAACCATTTTACATGCCAGTGTACATATCCTTAATTATAATTCAATATTTGCTATTTTTGATTTTTTAAAAAATTTTTTGAATTTTGCTATTTGATTTTTTTCTTAAAGATTTTATTTATTTGACAGAGTGCGAGCACACGCACAAGCCGGGGAGTGAGCGGCAGGCAGAGGGAGAGGGAAAAGCAGGCTCCCCACTGAGCAGGGTGGGGGCGGGGGGACGTGGGGCTCAATCCCAGGACCCTGGGATCATGACCTGAGCCGAAGGCAGACGCTTAACCGACTGAGCCACCCAGGAGCCCTGCTAATGATTTTTTTAAGTAACATTTACATAGCGTGGAATGCACAGACTTTTAAGGGTATTATGCAAAGACAACTAGATAATCTGTACCCCTATCAAAACATAAGACAAGAAAGTTACATACTGAGGCTTTTTCTGCAGTGTGTTTCCAGGAAAACCATTCCCAGACACCTGCTTGGCTTCAACAGAGACAAAGACCGGATTTATTTTTCCCAAAGTCTGCTCTGAACAGATTGAACCGGGCTGGGGGGCGGTGGGGGGAGCTGGGGCCCCCTGGCTGGAAGTCATAGCATGAGGAGGTGTGGTCGATCGGCACTTCTAGTGTGTGAGCCCCGTGTTAACACACCCTCCCTCCCGCGACCCTCCCGAGGGCACCACTGTTGCCAGTAGTCC
This sequence comes from Phoca vitulina, assembly GCF_004348235.1. Taxonomy (NCBI): domain Eukaryota; kingdom Metazoa; phylum Chordata; class Mammalia; order Carnivora; family Phocidae; genus Phoca; species Phoca vitulina. The sequence goes on from NW_022589811.1 coordinate 269,344, forward strand.
CATTTTATAGGCGAGGAAACTGAGGCTCAGACCCATCATTTTTCCCAGGGCACCCGGCAGATAGGTGGCAGAATTGGAATTTCAATTTAGTAACTCAGACGTTTCCCTTGATGGGCTGTTACCAGACATGAGTGTGGCTCACAGTAAGATCTCGGTAACGGCGGGTCCTGCAGGACAGGAAAGACCACCCTGGGAGGAATTCTGCGAAGGGCAGGATGGGGGGTGCTGTCAGAGGCTGCAAGGAGCGCTGACCGGTGCCTCCAGCGGGACTGGCTCTGTGCGTGAGCGAGGCGGAGCCCAGAGTGGCGCCCCTGGGAGCAAGGAGGAGGAGAAGGTAGAATGGCGAGTGTGGACAGCTCAGTCGGAGGTGGGATGGGAATGGGGTGAGGACAGAGAGTGGTTCCTCGAAAGAGATTTTTGTAATGATGGCGTGATTTTTTTCATGTGTGAATGCAGATGTGATGGAGCCAGCTGGGTGAGAGAGAAGGGGGGGGTCAGGGAGGAGATGGGGACCCAGGCGTGAGGACCCCTCAAGATGCAAGAGAACCTGATGGAAGACCCAGCATAGGGGACTCTGCAACGGAAGAGGGAGGGGAGAGAATCCTAGATTGGGGGTTCCAGCCCTGCTTCCTCACTCTGGGCCAACGACCTTGATCCTTAGTTACCGCAAAGGGACAGCAGACCTGTCCTCTCCCCTGCCACGGTTCCCCTGCCCCTGAGCCCACCAGACTGCCTGCCCCCCACACGCTCTTCCTTCCCTCCCGCTCCCGGGGGAGAAGGGCTGTTCCCCGCTCCCAGCCCTCATGTCAACCCTGTGACAAGGAACCGTTTTCCTCCTTTTAACCATGAGGAAGTCACCCTGGGCCGCCTGGCTGGGAAGGGGCGGGGGGCGAGACTCACACCTGGTCCTTCCTGGTCCGGCTCCGTCCGCCCCCGCCCCTGACTGTGTCCTGCCTTTTGCAGACAACCGCTGCATGGACAGAAGGTTCCTCCCAGCCAAGTCCAAGCAGCTCATCGCTCTGGCCAGCTTCCCCGGCGCCGGCAACACGTGGGCTCGCCACCTCATCGAGCTGGCCACCGGCTTCTACACGGGCAGCTACTACTTTGACGGTTCTCTCTACAACAAAGGTGAGGAGGCCAGTGGGGAGTGGAGAGGACCCACCGGGAGGGCAGGGGAAGACCCTTCTCGAGTACCTACTGTGTGCCGCTCAGCTCGCCCGGGCGTGGTTGCCAAGACCCACTGTGTGCTTGGTACCCTGCCTCCGCATACACCCCACAAACGTCGCCTGAGCCGCATCTGTTCAGTAACGGGCGTGGATCAAGCACCTACTATGTGCGTGGCACCTTCTGTCTGGTTAGGGCGCCACAAACCTGTCTTGAGCGCCTACTCTAGGCAGGTCCCTCCCCACAGACGTTGCGTGACCAGCAACTCTATGCTGTATACAGAGGGACAAAACTAGGTTCATCTGGGGGGACATTTACTGAGCACCTACTACGCATCAGGTGTCTTATCTACCCGGAAGCCAGGGGTATCTGTCGTGCGGGTGCTTTATTTTCATTCTGCTCACGGATTTTTACCGAGCACTGCCGTGCTCCGGACGCACTTCCTAAGCGTGGTCTCCCAGCAGGCATTTATGCAGCGCCAACTGTATGCCAGGAGCTTCGTGTAGGTTCAGATGGCCACAGACAGACTTCCTTGGCCCACCTACTGGGTGCCAAGAGCTGTGCTAGGTGCTCCAGTTTTAGTTAGCTCTGCATAGTAACCCTGGGACATAGGATGTGGTACCATTTCCCAGATGCAAAAACCGAGGCTTGGAGAGAAGAGGTAACTTACTCCAAGTCACACAGATTGTTTTCAACGGGCTGGTGAGGGATTCTACCCTAGGGTATCCCAGTTTCAAAGCCTGCATTCTTATAATTCCCATCACCCAGGCAAGAAGGCCCTGGGGGTTCTTACTGGGGAACTGAAAACCGTGCGTGTAATGCCCATTGGATGTGAGGCCCCCTCCCAGGTCTGGCAGAGGGGAATATCAGGGAAGCAGCTCTGTTTGTGAGAGGTTTTGTCTATATGTGGGGCAGCCCGTGGCTGTGGGTGTTTGTGTCTGCAAACCAGATGAAGACCCCCTTCCTGGCTGTGTGACTTTGAGCAAGTTTCCGCACGTCTCTGATCTTGCGTCATCATGCGCAAATCAGAGATCACAGTATGTACCTGGTGAGGTCATTGTGAAAGGTAACGAGTTGCTACGTGTAATCCGCTTAGCCCAGAGTAAGTGTGCTGTCGATGTAGGCTGTGACTAGTACGGTCTGGGGGCCAGGCACTGGCCAGGCGCAGCTGGTGTTGACCTCCCTGAATCCCAGCTCAGGGAGAGCCAGGGGGGCATCCGTCTGAGGGTGAGAAGCAGGAGGGAGGAAGGTCAAGAAGGATGGAAAGGGGCAGGTTGAAGGATGGAGTTAGCAAGGGGTAGGGTCTGCCTTAGAATCCCGACTTTTTGTATGCTGATGAATTTTTAGTTTGGGCTTAAGCCGTCATTTATTGAGCACGTACTATGTTCGAGGCTCCAAGCTGAGGGTTTGTCACTCTTATACCAGGATTTGAACCCAGGCTTGGCTGTCAGCAGTATCTATGCTTTTAAACACTACGTCGTGCTGCCTTTATGGGGGTTGCTGGGAGGAACCCAGGCAGGGTCTGGAATCTCTCTGGCTTGTCCTGGAGAGTGGCAGGGAGAAGCAGACTCAGGAAGCATCCCATGGCTGACTGACCCACATCCTAACCTTCCTGGGGCTGAGGCAGGAACCCTATTCATGGAACTCTACAATGTTACAAATATATGGGTCCTTCAGGATCATCAATCCAGGGATGCAAAGTGGTTTCATCTCATGTGTCCGTTCCAGTGAACCCCTGTTTTAGGTTGATGTGTTAAGAAGGATTCTGAGGTTCTCTTGTCTTTCAGAAACAAAGTGCCTTAATCTCGTAGTGATGCCCGTTGAGGGAGTAGAAGGGGGAATGGCGGGCTATGTGCCAGATATTAGCACCTCTGATCTAACTCAACCTCCTAACTTCAGACAAAGGGAAACTGAATCTTAAGAGGGAGTCAGGGGCTTGAATCTTCAGACTGAACTCTGTCACTTATCAGGTATGGGACCTTGGGCAAGATTTCTTTACTTCTCTGAGGTTCAGTTTCCCCATTTATTAATATGGGGATGTCAATAGTGAACGCACAGTGGTTTTGAAAAAAAAATATAAGACAATGTGTGTGAAGCTACGGTGTTAAAATAGCATCAGTCCGTCCTGCTAACCCCAAGTCCCTCCCCACATCACCTTTGCAGCTGAGAGATACTTAGCTTAAGGAAGCCCTCAAACCCTGGGGGGTGGAGCATGGGGGCAGGATTTGCCCCCACTGGCTGGCCGATCTGCTGCCCCTTTAGTGCATCGGACTCCAGGTAGGAGGAGGTCTTCGTAGTTTGAAAGCATGCTAGCCGTGTGCAGGCGGCTTTCCTCGCCCTGGGACGTCAGTCCCCGCCCCCACCCCGTCCTAGCTCTTCTGCCTGGAAACCTGCTCCCCAAGCCGCAGGTCACATCCCCTCTGCAGTATCTCTGGCAGACCCACGTGTCCTCCTGTCTTATCTTCCTTGTACCCAGCGCCCTCCTTCATCGTGGTCCTTATTATTATAAATTCGTCATGTCGCTGTTAATAATACTAAGCATCATGGGTGTTTATTGAATGTCTGCAATGGGCCCAGCTCTGGGGTGGGTGCTTTATATATTTTGTGATTCAGGCTTGGGCGGGGGTGTGCAAAAGTGGACAGGACTCCCCCAAGAGGAGCGGAGGGAGTCCCAGGCAGAGGCCATGGGGGTAGGCAGAGACGGAGGCAGCAGCAGGAGGAAACAGTGGGATCGGTCAATGTCCCAGTTTGGTGGCATTGGATGGTGGGAGAGGTGAGGGCTGGGAGCGTGATGCAGGAGGGGCAGCCAGGACTGGGTAGGCAAGGGCCCTGAATGCACACTCTCCTGGGGTCACAGGCCTGGCAGGCAGTGGGGTATGGAGGGATTTCAGGCCGAGGAGTGGTGTGCTGAGATGGCCATGTGTGAAATACCCCTCTGGCCACAGAGCTTGGATAGGATGTTCAGCTGCAGGGACAGCAGTGGGGGACAAGGGGACAGTGGGAAGGACATTAGGAGTCCATTGATTGGAAGTGAGGGGCCTTGGTGATGGGCCCGGAGGGGGTGGTTTCTGTAGAATGAGCTGATGATCCAGGGACTCCTGCTGATTGGAGGATTTTTGAGTTTCCTCCCTCGTCCCTGCCACTAACTAGCTCGATAACCCCCACCCCGGCTTGAAACCTCGATTTCATCCTCTGTAACAAGCTTGCATTGGGTGAGCCCCTGAGCCCTCCTAGGTCTGATGGGCTGCTTGGCACTTTCTCTGCATCCCTCTCTTCTCTCATCCTGGCAACAGCCTGCCCCCCTTAGGGACTGCTGAGTGAAGGAGGGATGGAGGGAGAGCATGAGTGGGTGGGTGGGTGGGTAGATGGATTCTCCCCTCCTGGAATCCAAGTGTCTGTACCACTTGAGTTCTGCCTCCTCTTCCCATTACCCAGAGAGGCTGGTCATCTGCCAAACATGATTTTCTTGGTGTCTGTGTCCCTCTGTCCATCTCTCTTTCTTGGTCTTGCTCTGTCTCCTCCTTTTTCCTTCCTTGTGTCTCTCTGATCTTTTTCTTATTTTGTTTCTGTGTCTGCTTCTCCCCTTCCTCCTCCCTCTCTCTAGGCCTCCTCTCCCCTCTCTGTCCCCCTCCCCATCTCAGGGACCCCACTGCCCCCGAGTGCAGGCTCCAGCTCTGTGGCCTGAAAGAATGCAGAGGCAGGAGGGGCTGGGATGACTGCCCAGAGTTGGCAGGGCCCTTCTCTGCTCCTGGGGGCCCACAGATGCCGCAGGGTATCCATGAGGCAGGCCCTTGGCCTGGCTGGCCCAGGACAAGAATTCCTGAGGACTGCCTCAAAATAGAGCCCATAATCCCTGGAGGACCAGCAGCCTCCCGGGTATCCATGTGCAGAGCCAGGGTGGGGGGCCTTTCCTGCCCTTCTCCACGATGGCTTCCTTAATGGCAAAATGCACAGGCAACTGTCATAATTGGGGGCGGGGGCTGGGAAGGGGGAAAGGAGAATACATAGCTTATTCTCTCTGTGGCCCTAAACCCCCAAGTTCATTTCTCCAAAGCCTCAGACCATTGCCTGGCTCCTCAATCCCTCTGAGGTCCCGTGGGTGCCCCAGATGAGCTGCTATTGTGGGGAACCCTCAAAGGAATGGGATTGAAATATACCACACTGAGGCAATGGAGGAGCTGGGTCCTGCATCAGGGAGAGCGGAGAGGGGGCCTCCTGGTGGTGGAGTTCAGCAATTCCGCTCTGGCCCCCGGCTTGCATCCCTCATTGCTCCGTAATCACCTAGAGGGCCCTCCCTGGAGGACCATGGAGCAACCCTAGTTTCTCAGGCAAGCAGATCCCACGCGGCTTCTTAAAGGCTCCTTCCCAGACACAGAAATCCTCTCTCTGGGAGGCATTGTGCTAAATGGATTTGTCTCCACCTCCCGGCTTTTCCAGTGCACCTTACAGACTAACTTCTTAGGCGAACCACATCTGGAATCTAGAGCAGGTCTTTTCCGATGTACATAGTCTTTGTATCTTGGTAAACATGGTGCTAGGTTGACTCCATCATGTAACAGAGAGAAATGGGATCTAGGTCTCACAAAGCAGGAGAGCTGATTTAAACTAGTGCGACCACTCCGCCAGGTTTCTATTTATCTTTCTGCTCTGAAAACTTGTATGTGTTCTTGTGTAATCCCCACGCATGTTTTTCTCTTGCTGTGCTCGTGCTGAAATACATTTTGGCAAAGATAAAATATAATTCTAGATGGGAAGGTCCTTGTCTGCGTCACGAGGCTCTTTACCGATGGCATGCATGACTATGTACCTTGAAATCGGCTCCAGTGCCACCTTGTGGGTCAACATCTGTGTCCCAGGCTCAGCTCTCAGGCTCCCAGACCCCACTCCTCATTGTCCCATGACAATTGGTCCATGGGCCTCAAAGGCTTTGGGTGATTATTTCCTTGTGGGCAGGGGCCAGTGTACTTCCTGCAGCCTCACTTGGCAAGTCCCAGGATGGACTCTGGCTCAGGAAATGACATTCCATTCCTTGTGACCCCGGCGGTGGGGGGGGGGGGGAATGTACCTTTCCTGAAACCCGATCTCCAGGAACAGGAGTAGGTACCATGCTGGCCTCATTTGAATCCACCTTAAAAGCCTCAGAAACCTTTGTACGTGGGGCAAGGGGAGAAAAGGGGAGGTAGGGTGGCTTCTCGGCCCATCATGGCCTCCCAAGACTTGTTCTCATTGAGCTGCCATTGATTGAAGTCGTCCTCTGTGCCTCATTGATTTTCTCAAACAGCTCTGTGAAAGAGAAGCGGCATGGTTCTGTTTTATAGATGAGGAAACAGAGGCCCAAAGAAATAACACGGAGTTGGAAACACAGCCATTATCTTGAAGGCCTCGTCTGAGAACATTTCTACTTGGCTTTCAAGATGCCATCCAAGTGCCTTAGCTCCCGGGAGAGCAGGAGGCCCAAGAACTCAGTCTGGATGGCTTGGGTTTGAATCTCAGCTCTGCATCTTGCTCGCTCTAGAGCTTGGGCAAATTCTTTGATCTCCCTGTGCCTCAGTTTCCTTATCTATAAAATCTCTCCTAGGATCATTGAGAGCATGGAGTTGCCTAACTAATAAAAGGCTCAGACCAGCGTCCAGCACACAGTTAGCGCCAGAGAAACATTCTCCAACAACCCACAACTTTTCTCAGTTCCTCAGCTTTTGAAAGGAAAATCTGATCATGTCCCGCCTTCTTTTGCTTAAATCCTTTTTCAGGGCTGCCTAATCTTTGTGGTCTTAGTGCTGAGCTCTCCATTGCAACCACTACAATCCCATCCGACTTCACACTCCCCTCTTTTCTGCTCTCAGAAGTCATGCAGTGAGACATTTCTTCTGACCCACCCCAGGACCTTCGCATGTGCTGTTCCCAGCACCTTTCCCATCCTCTCTTGGGCTAGTAAATTCCTCCTTCTCCTTCACATGTCAGCTTAAGCCACTCTCCCTGCAGGAAACCTTTCTGGATGCCGCCCTCACTAGGTCAGTGATCTGGGCTAGGCTGTTGGGGCTGCTCAGCACCCGCCTGCGGGTTGTGCCCATGTCTCTTCCGTGAGTCTCTCACCACCTGGGAGCAGCAGCCTTCTAGCGCCTCCTCACACTGATGGCAGAAGCACACAGGAACAAACATGTGATGCACCTTGGGACTGCGATAGAGACGTACTTCTGTCCTCCTTCCACTGGCCAGAGCGAGTCATACGGCCATTCCCCGGGGATGGAGATGCCACCCAAAGAGGACTCCCCCAGTGTGTCCCTGTCAGGTGCTTCTTGGGGCACCTGGGCATTAAATCGCTGCCTCCTCTGCAGCTTGCTGGCTCACTGCGTTCGTGGATGTCGTGATCTGCATTATCTGGCTCCCAAAGACAGCAAGACCCATGAATATTTTTGCAGATTTTATTCCCAAACGTCAGCACAGTGCCCGGCACAGAGTAGGTGCTCAGTAAATATGGCAGGAAACGAGTGAAGATGGGAGGATTCCTGAGGTGGCCTGGGGGACTGGGCGGGACTCACGTCCCTGGGCTCACCGCCCTGCCCCCCTCCTTGACGGTGGCAGGGTTCAAAGGCGAGCGGGACCACTGGCGCAGCGGCAGGACCATATGCATCAAGACGCACGAGAGCGGCCAGAAGGAGATCGAGGCCTTCGATGCCGCCATCCTGCTCATCCGCAACCCCTACAAGGCGCTCATGGCGGAGTTCAACCGCAAGTACGGCGGTCACATCGGCTTTGCTGCGCATGCCCACTGGAAGGGCAAAGGTACAGCTGGGGTGGGGGGGGTGCAGCCAGGGCTGTCTGCTGCGAGGGACCCAGAAGGGCTCCCCATGGCCCCCCGCCCCCCCGAGCAGCACCTGCTGGGAGACGGGTGATGTCATAGCCCAGCCGTCAAGGGCCTCGGCTCCAGAGCAAGACTCCCTGGGTTCAAACCCTAGCTCCATCACTACCTCCCTGAACTTAGGCTTGTCCCTTCTATAAAATGGGGGGTAACAATGGTGGGGCTCTAAGAATTTAACCCCTTAAAAACAGTAAACGTGACTCATTATGGAGATGAAGATCCTCATGTAATTGATACGGGATGGATGGAAATGGTTTCAAGAGCCCTTTCCTGGGAGTCAGGAGACAAGAATCCAGCCCATGGTCATGAGGTCACTTAGGAGCCCCTAGAACCACTGCTAACAACTCAGGGTTGTGAGGCTCAGAGATGTTAAGTGACTTGTGCCAGGTCACACAGCTGGGAAGTGACCATGTTGGCCCCCCAGCAGTGAATCTTAATATGATTGGGGTTTGAGATTCACCTCTGGCACTTAGTAGATGACGGCTGTGTGACTGAAGGTCTCACTCCAGAGCCGGTGGCCCACGATAATGGTGAGAGCTTTGAAGTCAGACCCAACCTCTAGCATCTTGAGTATCTTTAACTCCTCTGGCTCTCAAAATCCCATATCCAATATCACCCACATCTCCATCACTGTAAGGAGAGTCTTTAAAACGCATAATTAACCCTGTTTTACAGACGGGACAAGCTAAGTTCAGGGAGGTGAAGAGGCTTTTCCAGGAGGTAGTGGACCTGGGGTTTGACCCCAGACAGTTTTGCTCCTGAGCCCAAGCCCTTAACCACTGTGATAATGGATGGGACAATATGTCGATGGAACAATGGGATCACTCAGTCTAGGACGTGCTCCATAAATGTGAGCTCCCTCCACCTTAGCCTCCAGGAATCAGGCTGCTCCAGCCTCAGCCTTGAGGGGTGCTTTCTACTTCACCCCTCCTAAAGCTGCTCTAAAGCTCCCCCCCCCCCAAAGAGGTCCTGCGCTTGGCAGCATGGTGTTAATGCGGCAATCCAGCGGTTAATGACGTCATTCCTTAAAACCCTTGCACCTGTCTGGCCAACTGTGCCCTGGGTTCCCAGTTCAGTCAAGGGGGTCCTCTGACCCTCCCCTTGCTTCACTCCCCATCTCCGAGGGTGGTGACATTTGTTCTATTGTTCCACAAATAAATCAGAAACCTCTTCTGGGAACAGTTGAAAATGAACACTCCTCAGGGCCAGGCTGAGAAGTCTGCAGGTGCACTTGGCAGAGGCCTGGCCTGAGCAGAGACCTTTCCTGCCCAGCTGGAAAGGACCTGGGGGACCAAGCCCAAGGGTCGTCAGCCCAGCCGCACGGCAGCCACACATCCCTGGAGAAGTGTGGGCAAATCCCAGGGCCCCGACCATACCAGGACCATTGCTGGAGTGGAATCTGGGCATCTATATATTTTTTTTAAAGCTCCCTGCTGCTTCTAGAGTGCAGGTAGGACCAAAAACCACTGATTGATCCTCTATTGATTAACAGGGAAACAGGCCCAGAGAGAGGCGGGGACCTGCCAAGGTCATTCAGGACCTTAGGGGAGGGAGTAGAATCCAGCTCTCTGCCTCCCAGGCATCCTGCTGCCTCCAGGGATAAGGGAGGGGCCTCATTTGGGAAGCTCTGAGCACTTAGCATTCATTAGGTCATTTAAACCTAATGCCCAGAGGAGGTAAGAAAGGCTGCCCATCCAGGTGGCATTCCATTGCACAGGTGAGAAAACCATCCCAGGAAGGGAGCAATCACATGGCTAAGCCTTCCCCACCCCAGGCTTGACTGAACTGGGATTCAATCCCAGGCATCCGCTCCCAGGCCGTCTCTTAACCTGGGGGTGACTTTGTGATGAGTTCACAGCTTCTGACTGGCTTGGCACCTGGTCTCAGGTTCAGGCAGTTCTAATCTTCTTCAGGGCAAGTGGGAGCTTTCAAACTGCAGATTAGGGAGAAGTCAGGACAGGCGGAACCACGGGGCTGCAGGGCAAGGGAGAGAGGAGGTTCCAGCACGCACATCTGCTGGCGGGGGCCTGGGGTCCCCCACAGTAGTTGGGGATGGGGAGCCTTCTCCCTGCATCCCCTCCCAGGCTGACCCAGGTCTTCAGGGCTCCGGGAGCCTTCCCCAAAGAACCCATTTCTTTGCGCTCTGCTTTCCCATCTGGTCCCTGTAGGCACTGGAGTCGGAGACCCTGGCTTTAGGGTACCCGCACCAGTAGCCCTGGGAAACTGGTTAGAAATGCAGATTCTCTGGCCCTACCCCGACCTGCTGAGTCAGAAACTCTGGGAGGGGGCCTGGCAAGCTGTGTTTTCCCAATCCCTCCAGATGTTTCTGACGCACCCTCCAATTTAAGAACCACCACTTTAAACCTTTGCTGCTCAGAGTGGGGTCTCTGCAGCAGAGCCTTGACCCCACCCGGAAGACGTCTTAGAAAAGCCTGAGCCCTCAGGCTCCATGAATGGGAATCTGCATTTGAACAAGATCTCTACCCCCACCCCCAGAAGCTTCCCGTGCACTTGAAGGTTTGAGCATCACTGCTTTAGTATGTGAGGGTCCCCCCCCCAAGAATAGAGTTCCCCCAGCTGCTGAGCACATCCACCCCACCCTGCCGGTGCCCCCTTCCCACGTAGAGCTGGGGAAAGGCCCTTGCAACCCTCCTGCCCCCCCCCCATTTTTGGTTCCATAATGTTAATTTTACAATCTCCCTGGAGTGGGTCCAAAGCAAAGTTTTATGTGATATGATTACACAAGGTGAATTGTCCTGGATCTGTTTAATGAAACAGACTGTGTTTAATGATTCTGCGGGGAATTAAGCGCAGTTAGGCTATTCATCAGGCCCCGGTTCCTCCAGACAAGAGGAGGGAGCGCAGAGGGGCCGGCGGGACCCTGCTAGGTGCTCCGGGTGACAGTTTGGCGGAACCATGACCCAGGGCTCAGCGTGCCTTCGTGACCCACGGTGAAGGGGATCCTGTACTCATCAGGGCTTTTGTTTTTAATTTTCTTCTTTCCGATGAAGTAGTTCAGGAGCCCCCAGGGAGGAATCCGGGGGGTCGGCAAACAGCTGTTGCTGAAGCAGCCTGGGGCGCTCGAGTGTTGTTGGCGGGAAGCTCTGACCCAGCTGATGGGACATGAGGGGGTGCATCTTGGTGACGCCAGGGCACCCACATCAACAGTCCTCATGACGGCAGTCGGCATTGAGGGAGGACCTCCTGGTTCCCAGGCCCGCGGTCCTTGGCCCTGTGCTTCCATTCCATCTGTACATGCAGGATGCAGGTCTTAGCACAGTTGTTTTGCGGATGGGTAAACTGAGCCGCAAGGAGACCGACTGAGGTCCCCACACTGTCACAGCTAACGTAGAGAGGAAGAGGGTTGTGAATGCTGCCAGTCTGCCTCCAAAGTGGGCTGCGCACAGACCCCGAGTCTTCGATGACACCTGAAGGAGCTGATCCGAACAGGAGCTCTGGAAGGGCTTGTAGGAGGGCGGGAGCCAGGCTCAGTCTGGATAGACAGGGTTCGAATCCTGTCTCGGGCAAGCAAGGTATGGCCTGGAGCAGCCTCCTTCCCCCCCCCCCCCCCAACCTCCCCGTGTATAAAATGGGGCTAGTAATCCCCACTCTCCAGGCTTCTTGGGAGCAGAAAACGTAAAGTGACGGACACACAGCAGGTGCTCAGGCCCCATAGGCTCCCATCCCAGGGCGATCTGCCATCGGCAAGGGGGCCGTGCCATCTCCAGCCCATCTGCACCCAAGGCTGGGGCCACCCTCTGCAGGACCCCAACCACCATGCAGACAGGTCCTCCCTCTTCCTTGAGGACCACTGTGCAGCCCCCCTCCAGCAAATACTTGAGATGGTTGGTCAAAAGTGGCCAAGCCTAGAAATCCGACCTGCGTGCTCCTGGCCAACAGAGTCCCGCCTTCATCCACCTGGGCCTCTGCCGTAAGAGTGCTCAACCAGCAGGGATGCGGCAGGGGACTCAGGAGGGGGCAGATTCTAAAAAAAAAAAAAAGAAAAACAACAGATTATGTACATGCTCTATGTTTTTCTAATCACTCAGATACATCTGGTCTTAACCCATTACAACAGTGTGGGCCCAATTAGCCAGATACCTTGTAAATCAACTATCGTAAAGATAAAAGATATCCTTGTCCCCAGCGTCTGTGTTTCCCTAGCAGCAGTGGTGTTCCAGAGGGGTGCGGGGGGAGAAGGAGCCTCACCACAGGGTCTGATGTGTTTTGCAAAGAAATAGGAGCCCTTTATCATGTCACAGTTGGGCGGTGGGGAATTCCAATTTAGTTCAACAGCCATTTATTGAGCCCCTGCTGGGGGTAAGGCAGGGGGAGGAAGTGGGGCTGAGGCTGCTGGTGCCTGGGAAAGATCAGGACCTGGCCTCAGACAGGCCTGGTCTGGATGGTGCTGCCTGGCTGTGTGCCCTTGGGCCAGTCACTTCCCCTCTCTGAGCCTCCCATTTCCTCACTGGTGATACAACTCAACAGTAGCCCTTTCCTTTCTGGGTAGTCTTTAGGATTAAATGAGATCGTAGGTACCCATCACCCAGCAAAGGAGGAGGATTGAGTTACTAAGAACGAACTGGGCTCCCCCAGCCTCGCTTGGGAGACTCACAAGACCCTCGTTCAATAAGCAGATCCCTCTGGAGGGTGCAGGGTGGTGTTGCCACTGTGAGAAGCAGTGGGTCTGGCTTCAGGGTTTCGGAGCACCTGCCCTGTGACTGTCCAGTGGGGCTCAGGATCCCTTTCTCCCTTCCCGACGTCCTCCGTGACACCCCCCCACCCCCGCAGTTACCTGGCTTCTCGTTCTGCCCCTTTCAGCAGCTCCAGGGCTGGCTGGTGGCTCTTTGAGGTTCTCTCTGGGGCTCCCCAAGCAATCACCCACATTCTGTTGTAGCCTGCCTTCAAGTCAGACCATCCTAACACACCTTCCCCAGGCTGGTGGCAGTCCCCCCTGCCAGATTACCACAGCAAGGTAATAAACTGCAAAAGAAAAAAAACAACAAAAAAACCCAAACCGTAATAAAAAAAAGTAGAACAGTAAGGCAAGGATGACAGTATAGATAATCCGACTTAAACTATACCCCAGCCCAGTCTATTGGAGAGACAGACAACATGTGGGGGGTGTGGAGGGGGCAGTGAAGCCCAGAGACTGCACCCGCCTGAGCCTGGGGGAGTCCAGGAAGACGATGTCCCATCTCAGAACAGAATAATGGCGGGAAGAGTAATAGGCAACATTTACTGAGCACCTACTGGGTACGGGGCGCCATGCTAAAACCCTCATATGCTTTTTTGTTTGTTTCTGGGCAAGTCCCTTTTACTTATTTTTGTTTTTTTTTAAATGCAAGTTAGTTACCACATAGTGTATTATTAATTTCGGGGTAGAATTTAGGGAGTCATCAGTTGCATATAACACCCAGTACTCATTACATCAAGTGCCCTCCTTAATGCCCTTCACTCAGTGACCTCATTCCCCCCATCCAAACCTCATATGCTTTTATCCACTTCTCTATACAAAGGTCCTATTAGCACCCTGAGAGTAGATACCATTACTAAACAGGATAGCTAGGACTACACAGCATAACTTGATAGTTAAAAGCCCAGACTTCGAAACCAGGCTGTTTGGTTTCAAATCCTGGCTCTGCCAATTAGTAGCTGTGTGACCTTGAGCAAGTTACTTGACCTCTCTGTGCCTCACTTCTCTCTTTTTTTTTTTTTTTAAAGATTTTTTTTTATTTATTTGACAGAGAGATAGACAGAAGAGCACAAGCAGAGGGAGTGGCAGAGGGAGAGGGAGAAGCAGGCTCCGCACTGAGCAGGGAACCCGATGCGGGACTCAATCCCAGGACCCTGAGATCATGACCTGAGCTGAAGGCAGACGCTTAACCATCTGAGCCACCCAGGCGCCCGCCTCACTTCTCTCTTAAACGAAGGCTGATAACCTGTCTCACAGGGTTGTCGTGAGGCATTTACTAGTTATACTAGTGATACTAGTACGAGTTACTAGAGATACTAATACAAATGTATATAAAAATAGAGTAACACGCATTTATGGAGAAGGCTGGGCGCACCCAGCAGGGGGTTACTGTTCTCCCCAAAGAGAAGGAAAGGCTGAGAACGTTCCAGGCGGCAAGCGACAGCATGGAGGTGGGAGGGACCAGGCCAGTCTGGGGATCTGAAGGAGCGAAGGGTGTCGCTGTAACTAACTTGATCACGGCCACCGCCGTCTGACCCTGATCCTTTGAGCCCCTCCTCTCTCTGACTGGGCCCCGCCTCTTCTCCCCCAGAGTGGCCGGAGTTCGTGAGGAACTACGCCCCGTGGTGGGCCACTCACACGCTGGACTGGCTCAAGTTTGGCAAGAAGGTGCTGGTGGTACACTTCGAGGACCTGAAGCAGGAGCTCTTCGTCCAGCTGGGCCGCATGGTCAGCCTGCTGGGCGTGGCCGTCAGGGAGGACCGGCTGCTGTGCGTGGAGGGCCAGAAGGACGGCAACTTCAAGCGCTCGGGGCTGCGCAAGCTCGAGTACGACCCCTACACGGCCGACATGCACAAGGTCATCTCTGCCTACATCAAGATGGTGGACGCGGCCCTCAAGGGGAGGAACCTCACGGGCGTCCCCGATGACTACTACCCCAGATGATGCGTCGGGGGGGGGGGGCCGGGAGTCCCCACCCAGCCGGGGGGTCTCGAGACGCCCTGGGGACCCCCCCACCCGCCTGTCCTCTCTGGTTTGGGGACAATCCCAATGGCTGCTGGTGGCCCTCAGTGAGTTTCCTGCATGACAAAGGAAGCTCAAGGCAAGAGACCGTCTGGGCACTCCCCACCCTACTCCCAGCCCCCCTTGGAGGTGGAGGGGGCCGCCGGTTTGGGGGCGCTCCAGCCACATGGACCCTTTCCTGTCTCCCGTGCCCCTGACCCCACCCCCTTGGGGGTCCCACCTGTGGGAGGGAGGGCTCACGGTGTCCCCGAGACGTGGGTGCCCCATTGCAGAAGACAAGGATCTTGATTCGAGCGCTAAAGGGACTGTTGAAGGAGAAAGTGGTCCTGGATGCTCTTCCCTTCTGGGCTGAGCACTCACGGCCTCCCCTTTTCTCCTCCACCCCCGGGGAAGCAGGGCACATCATGGACCCAGGCCCCTTCCGCTGGAAGAAGGGTCTCTGACATGCCCGGTGGGCTACGGAGGCCGTGGTGCTCCCAGGAGGTGAACGGGTGCCCCAATGTGGGCCCCAGCTCCTGAGAAACAATTTGGTTGCCGGACCACCTCAAGGGCCAGAATGCTGCCCTTTTCTTCCCCCCCGCTGCAGCCAGGAGGGGACCTTGGCATCTTTGATCCCGCTTCCAGGGTTCCTCAGGCGCCAGCAGTTAACCCCAGGATGGCCACACACCACATGCAGAACCTTGAGTAAGACTGACGGCCCCAGGGGCATCTCTCCACGGTGGGGCCCACTGATCCTACACTGCCCTCTGACTCTTACCAGGGGGTCCTTTACTATCCAGGTTAGAGAGCCAGGAGTGCTCCAAAATCAGGTGGGACCTTGACTCACAGAGACCCCCACTACCTTCCCAGACTTCCCCTTGGTCATAGTCCCATGGGGCCAGCTTCCTGGAGATGGTTCTTCCATTTCCATAGAAACACTCTTCCCTTGGTGGTAAGACATCAAACCAAAGGATTCTCAAGGACCTGGGTTGCTAGTCATCGGTCTTAGAAAGCACTAATTCAGGATCCCATCTTTCCCCCCTGCACCACCTCGGATTACCAGTGGTTTCACCTCCAGCCCACAGCTGCACCTTCCCCTACCACGTAGATGCAAAAGCCATAGGTCCCAGATCTTTGCTATTCTGTCTGGAGCAACCCCCCAGTCAGCCCCTCTGAAGGCTTGGGGTGCAGGCAAATGCTCGTTCCCAAATACCCGAGAGACTGGAGAAGGCGAGTGTAAAGAGATATATTTTTTTAAGAGGAATATAACGAATACATTCTGCTCCTTGGCACCTGGCCATGCAAAGAGAAGAAGGGCTTAGGGATTGGGCCTGTGGTTCTTCTCCCTGACCCCCTCATCTGTGGGATTTAGCCCCCCCCCCCAGGGCCCAGCCAGGGGGCCCTGAATGTATTTTGTACCATGTTTCTGGCCCCCAGCTAATTTCTAGTCTTTCAAGAAGCAGTAGAGGGTGTGGCCTCCCCTCCCACGTGGATGTCCGTGCTCTCTGGGAGACCCCGGGTCCAAGACCTGGGCCCACTCTGCGGGTGGTCACCTCGGGCCACAAGCCTCTGTCTGAAGATTCCTCAGGTCAACACCATCATTAAAAGCGAGTTTTGTTGATTATTCTACCACAGGGTAGAGTGTTGTATAAGGCGAGTTCACAAATGGGCTTTTCTCTTTTTTTGATGTAAGACAATTGTTCTGGGGCTGGTGGTTGCTTCTGTGCCTGGGAAGTAAGGGGGGGTTGTGTGTGTGTGTAAAATTGTGGTCACCTGCCCTTCTGGGTCTCGAGACTGTCCCCCATGTTGACGCAGTGACCGCCCCATTTCTAAGCTGTGAGTGCAGGCTCCCATGTGTGGACTTGAGCGCGTGTAGAGGGGGGAACGGGCCAGAGTGTGGGAGCCCCGGGCCAGAGAAGGGGCCTGTTGTGGAGGGGTGTTTCCTGCCTCCGCCCTTTGTCCTCGGTAAGTGTGCGTGTGTGCGGGGGGGGGGGGGGGGGTGCTGCGTAGGTATGGAAGAGGGGATCTAGGAGGGGTGTCCTCTGTGTGTGAGTGTGCGGTGCTGTGCACTTGTGTGTGCGGAGAAAAACCAGTGAAGGCACAAGGGAGAAGAAGCAAAGGCTTCTGGGAGGAACGAGGGTTTATATACTGCCTTGTGGACAGAAACGGGGAGGGAGGTGGTAAGCAGAGCTGGGGAGGCAGAGACTTCTCCCCAGCAGGGGGGAGAGCTCTGGAGGAGTGGGGGAGGCAGCCTACCTGGCCCCAGCCCTGGGTTCTCTGAAGTAGGAAGGGGGAGGGAAGAGCTCAGAAAGGGCGGGGGGGGGGGGGGGGGGGAAGAGTGGGGGGTTGCTCCAGGACTAAGGGCAGGGTCTTTCTCTTCTGAGGCTTCGTGTTGGCTTCAGAAATTCTCTGAGGACTCACCAGCCCCAGGCTGAATGCTCCAACCCAGGCTGACCTGGTCACAGACTGAGCCCCAATCCTACAGTCTTGATCTTGTTGGACAGCTGAGCCCTAGTTCTGAACACCTACTGATCCATGATCCTGTCTCATACTGATGCCCGATTCCAGCACCACATCGAACCTTGGCCCTACCCATACTGAGTCCCGACCCAGGTCATTGGTGACACTCCAAACGAGGTCATAGGCTAAATCCTGACCTGCCCCCAAACCAGTGCTGATGGTGTGTCTGGACTGAGCCTGAATCTGCCACAACTCTGATTCTGGTTGGAGACTGAGCCTCAGTCCTGGCCCTGGAGGAGTCTTCCCCTTGGTCCCTCTGGGCCCTCATCCAACCTCAGATCGAGCCTTGACTCTGGTCCCAAATGGAGCCCTGAAGCCCTGTGCCAATTTCTTTGACCTTTTCTACGATCTCTCCCTCCCTGACCAGAAGGGAGGGAAGCCAGGGATCATCCAGACCCACGCTTTGCTGGACGCTCCTCCCCAGATCTCACAGATCCTGTACCGTGTCCTCCTCTCCACCACAGAGCACTGCAGGGCAGGGGGGTGGCGAGATGGACAGTTTAGCAGCCTCTTCTCTAGCCAGTCTCTGCCCGTCTTCACCGCAACTTCAGCAACCCTCTCAATACAAATCTGTACTTCAGACCCAGAAGGGCCCAGGGGCTCATTCCTTCCACAAATATTTAGTGGGCATCCACTGTGTGCCTGGCCCTGCTCTAGCTTCTAGAGACTTAAAGAGGAACAGAACAGACAAAAATCCCCGTTCCTGCACAGCTTACGTTTTACCAAGTACCGACCAGATACCTGTAAGTGGCAGAAAGCTTTTGAGGATGGGATGGCGGGGCGAGAGGGCAAAGGCCCTAGGTGGGTCCCGGCCAAACCCCGGGGGTTACTGACGACCCTAACGCATGGGAGCAACGCACACCAGTGCCTGAGACTGGCCGGAACTGGCCCAAGCCCCACAGAGGTCACAGCAGAACCGGGCCTTCTCCAGAAAGTGCTTCCATGCACACACACACACACACGGCGCCCTCGCATCTGTGGAGGGGAGAGAGCTGGAGATTCCAGGGGTTGCCTGGTGCGGGGGGTGGGGGGGGGGGTGCGCAGAGTGGATGCAGGGGTGGTGTAGAGGGGATGCAGGGGTGGGGGGGTGCAGAGGGAATACGGGGAGCATGTCCCACAAGGACCCAGCTCCTCCCAGAGGCCCAGACCCCTTCTCTCTCTCATTGGTTTCTCTCCATTTTTCTCCACATGCCTCCTGGGCTCCATTTCCCTCTTTCTGCTTTTATTTCTTCCAGTTGTTCATTAAGCCTCTTCTGTCTTGTTCTCAACCCCCCCATCCTTCTCTCTTCCTTGATTTCTGCTCTGTGCCAGCATCTCTCCATCTCTTGATCTCTGTCTCCCTGTCTCTTGCTCGCCCCCCAGCCCGGTTGTCCTCTCCTGTCTCCTCCTCATCATCTTCCCGGAGAGTGGGGGCGACTCTGCAGGAGGCAGACACAGTGAGACAAATGCTACCCAGGCCGGTAACCAAGGAAGTGGTTTCCTTAGCAACAGAACTGCAGGACGGGCTCCACTGCCCCGTCCCTTAGCTGTTACAGTAAGTACTGAGAGGGGGAAGGGGGCGCCAGGCCAGGAGTCCCCGGAAAGACACCGCTGTCGGGACCCTGGGAGGGGACAGTGGTCAGTGCCTGGCACTCTGGGGACACTCCAACATAGGAGGGGTGGGGGAAGCACAGAGAGGCATGCAGAGGAATCCACAGGACCGGGGGACAGGCTGGATGTGGTGAGCGGGGCCACCAAGGTTGTGCCCAGGCAGCTCCCGGGTGGAGGTCCCATGACAGATGGAGAACGTGGGGCCTGAGGAGCAGGTGAGGGTGGGAGAAAAAGATGGCAAGCTGATACAGCTCCCTGGCCCCAAGCCTTCACCATCTAGTTGGGCTGAGACCGGGAGAGGGAAGGTGGAGACAGGCACAGAAATACCTCCTGCAATTCTCCCTGTAAGAGAAGGTCAGTAATTTGCTCACATGACACAGAAATTGGTGGCAACACTTGGATTCGAACCTGGGCACGATCCAGAGCCCGTCCACCAGAAGGTGGAAGACAGAGAGGGTAGACTATGGAGAGGCAGAGAGAGAGACACAGGCAGAGAGACAGAGGAACAGAGAAGAGATTTAAATCACTGATTTGCCACTTTTTCCCCATCAGGAAAACAAAAATATGTTCCATTTTTGAGAATTGAGGAAGGGGAGGGAGTAGACCACAGTGCCCAGCAGCACGATCGCTGTTGCAGTTATAAATAACAGTCCCCAAAGAAAACACCTGTCAAGATGCATTCCCTTCCTGGGAGAGAAATTGTGTCCCCGGTCCAGGTTGATATTTCAGTGACTCAGTGGGGGGTGGGAGGGGGGTGACAGGGGCGAAGGGCAGAAAGTTGATCAATGTAACACGGAAACCTCGCTCGGCTTTTCCCAAAATGCAATAAAACGTGCAGGCGAGGAAAGCTATAAATCCAGATGATAATATCTGTCCTCGCAAAAGCAACATGTTTATTTATCATGTTTGTGCGTTTACCATTTCCCCTCAAATTTACAGTCTGCAATCTGCCGGCGTGCAGGGGGAGAAACATGGAAATGAGAACTGGCAGAACATCGAGGAGGAAGAAATGATAAAATATTTATCCCCCCACTCCACCCACCCTGGCTGCCTTAAATCCAATTTCCAACAAAGGTGGGGATTGATCAGAGCAGGGCCTCGCATCTCTGCTTCGGGCCTCTGACGGCTAATTGAAATGAACAGTCCTTATGGAATGGAATGCGGGGTAACGAGAGGATTTTTGTGTATTCTGGAGTCATTTGCTCCACAATTATGGGGAACGAACAGTCAACCAGAAGTGAGAGGGTCCATCTCGGTGGGGACCAGATTCCTGTGTGTCCTAAATGGGGGGGGGGAGGGGTACCAGGAAGGGGAAGGCAACCTTGGGGCCAAATTCTCTTCTGTGACCTGAGTTAGCACCCTACGTGTAATCAGTTACCTGGGCTTTGGAAGCTCAGAATGTCCACCAGGCCTTAGGTCAGACTTTCTGAGTCAGATTTTCCCAAAGATGGGAGCTCCGGGGGGGCGGGGGGGGGGAGGGCGGGGTGAGGCAAAGGTGCGCTTATGGTGGTCTTACTGATGACCACTGGCCCCACTCTGGGCATCACCACAGCCGAAGCCTACAAAGGATCGTTGCTATCATCCACGCATCCCGGCTTTTCATGCATTGGGATCTCTGTACACCTCGAACTAGCTCAGTACCTGGCACGTAGTAAGTGCTAAGAAAATGTGTGTGGGGCTGAGTAAGCGATTTAAGGAATACTGAAGGATACTCAGAGAAAAGCCACAAGTCATCCGCCAAAGCAGACTTGAGTTGTTATCCCCTTAGCTGCTCTGAATCTTATCTGCAGTAATACTGAATTAATTACTGACCCCCTGCTTGAATCCCCAAAGCCAATGGCTCAGCCCAGCCCACTCCTACTGGCTCTTGAGAAACAAGTGTGCACATCTCTTCTCAAATTCGTGTTCAGTGATGTCGCGCTGGTAGCTTGAAATTGGCTGGGGTGAGGGTATTTATACCATGGAAATTGGCGACTGCTACAAATCAGGCAGAGTGGTCTTTCTGGGGGGTGGGGACAGCCCGTTGTTAAGTATTTACCAGCACACCACTGCTCACAGCACACAGACACACACCGTGCTAATGCTTGTCCTTTATTCGTACTGTCCCCTCTTCCGGGAAAGCCTTTATCTGGTTAATATCTTCGCCTCCTTAGGACTTGGCTCAGGCTCTTCCTCCTCCAGGCAGCCTCCCCGGACTACGAAGACCAAATTCAGCTCTTCCTCTAATCTTGATCACAGCTTTAGACATGGCCATTGTTGTGATCACTTGAGTAATTTGGGATCGATCTCTATCTCTACCTCGCTCTTCTCACCAGGGCATGAGCTCTATTAGGGCAGAAACCATGTCTTTACCTCTGAATTTCCATGGACCCCAACACAAACTAGGTAATAAGCAAATATTGAGCCAATGAAAGAATGAAAGATCCCATTTAACACTATCCCCCAACCTCAGTGCCCACAAACTTTGCAAGGAATGGGTAGAAGGATCCACCTGCCCAGACAATGGCCATTAAGGGAAATGAGAAACTCCTCATGAGAGTAACTAATATTCATTGAGGACAAATTATATGCTGGAGTGCTAATTATATATCTACTAAGGTTGGAGCTTCACATGCGTAATGTACTGAATCACCAATGCTCTCTGGGAGGCAGAGACTCAGTATCCCCATTTTACCATCAAGGAATGGAGGCTCGGGGAAGGTAAATAATTTGCCCAAAGTCCCACAGCTGGGAAATGATGGAACTGGACTTTGAAGTCGGGCAGTCTAGCTTCAGAGTCCATAAATTTAACCATTACCCTGCATCCTAGGGGGAGAAATGAGCCCCAAGCCGAGAAGGAAGGCAAGGCAATGGAGAGAAGACAGGCTGTAGCACAAGAGGTGAGAGAGGAAAATAAGCCATGGGAAGAGTTGGCCTTTCTGGGGCTGAGGACCCGCGGGGTGGGGCGGGGAAGCAGGCAGGGAGGTGGTGTGCCAGACGTCGCTGGGTTCTAAGCAGCGAGGCTGATTTATAGATCCCCATGGCAACTGCTAAGCAATAATCTCTTACTCCACAGCTCAGTGATTCTCTAGAAATTCTTTCCTCCTCCCTTCACTGTCACTCCCCCCAGCCCACGGAGGCAAGGTGACAGCTTCTTCCCCAGGAGAAACTGTGCTGGAGAAGATGAGCCAAGGCCCTTTTATTAGGGCAGTGGAGAAGGGACATTAGAGTAGGGGGCAGAAGAAAAGAGAAAGAGGGGCTTAAGACCCCAAAGGTCCAATCATCAGACTGGGAAGGGACTGCAGAAGGCGGTTTTCAGACCACCATAAAAATCTCATGCAAACCATGCATTACCTCCCTAGAAGAATGTGAGCACGCACCTATTCCCACACACTCAGAGTTTTGTGTAGTTTCAGGGACTGTGTAGATCCCTTGGGACCTAAAGTAGGAAATTAAATCATCTAATCTAGTGGTTTCCAAATTAGGGCAACGGAATCCTAGCTTTAATCAAAACCAAATCTGATGTCTCTAATAGCGGGGTTCTCATCAGGGGCGATCTTGCACCCCAGGGGATATTTAACAATGTCTGGAGATATTTTGGGTTGTCACAACTGGGGGAGGGAGAGGTGCTACTGGCATGTACTGGGTAAAGTCTGGGGATGCCACTCAATATCCCAGAAAGCACGAGCAGCTCCTGCCACGACACAAGGATCTGCCCAAAAAGGTTAGTAGCGCCAAGGTTGACAAACCCTGGTGTAATATCAAAAAAAGGGAGCTATTCATTCATTCGTTCATTCATTCGTTCGTTTGTTCATTCATTCAGTAAAGCGGGTGAGGAGTGGGGGTACAGAGCTCCTCTGGCATTAGACAAACCTGACTCACACTTGGACTCAGCTGTGTGACCTGGGGCTAGCTGCTCAACATCTCTGAGCTTTAGTATCTTCATCTCTAAAACGGAGGTTATCGTGAACTATAACCACGGGGCTTGCTGTACTGGGCACAGGACCATATGTATAGGGGAAGCAAAGAACAAGGGTATTGTACTCTTTATTGTCAGGATGTTATTAATGGTGGTGTGGAAGATTTCACAAATGAGGGATTCAATTTGTAATAACTCAGAGAAGCAGCTCTCCCTGGCTAGCCTGAGGGA
Source organism: Phoca vitulina (assembly GCF_004348235.1). Taxonomy (NCBI): domain Eukaryota; kingdom Metazoa; phylum Chordata; class Mammalia; order Carnivora; family Phocidae; genus Phoca; species Phoca vitulina. The sequence goes on from NW_022589811.1 coordinate 292,303, forward strand.
CCAAGGACTGCTAGGACTGAATGGGTCCTCCCAAAATGCATCATCCTCATCTCCAGTGTGATGGTATCAGGATGTGGAGCCTTTGGATGGAATCAGGATTAGATTAAGTCACGATGGTATTCATGCCCTTATAAAAGGAGGAAAAGACACAAGACTGAGGTCGCTCTACCCCTCTCCCTCCCTCCACTATGTGAGGACCCAGCAAGAAGGCAGGAAGAGGGTCCTTCCCAGCCTCCAGACCATGAGAAATAAAGGTCTTGTTTAAGCCCCTCAGTCTGTGATGTTGTGTTACAGCAACCTCCATGAACGTGATGAAGCCGAGAGGTGTCTTGTCAGACCGAAAACCTACCATAACAGCATGGTCACGGGACTGTTTCCCCCTGTGTAGCTTATAAACTAGCCCCAAAGTAGATGAACGTCTCTCATCAATGTCAAATGGGACACTTGTCACAAGGACTGCCTTGAAAACGACAGACAACCCCCTTGTGGGCATGTCTGGTCTGGCAGTTTATAGAAAACTCTGCCTTATAATTGTATACCTACACTTCATACATTCACCAGTTAGAACCCCAACATCCATCTTTGGGATGATTCTTGATTTAAGAAATCCATGTTGCTTGCCTTTGCTTGGGGGGTGGGTAGTGTCTCCTGAAAGCAGAGCCTGGGCCAAGGATTTGTGTGCAGGCCATTTAATCAAGAGGCAACTCCTGGGAGCAGGAAAGATGAGACAAGAAGAAAAGGCCGATGTTTGGTATCTTATGAAGGTCTCAGCTGGAGGCCACGGCAGGGAAGGGAAGCGGCTATCCCACCAGGACCTCCTGAAGAGTTAACAGAATGCCTCCCAAACCATGCACTGAATGGAGCTGGGAGCATCTGCCCATCAGCTCTCCACCTTCACTGGTCAGGGGTCGTCAGTGGGGGTTCAAACTCCCTTGTATGGGCCCACATGAGATGCAGCAGGAGTTCATGGCACTGGAGAGGCCCAGGACCAAAAGTAAGGTGTGTGGTGCATGCTTGAGGCAAGACGGGAACAAGGACGTGAAGGGAGGCCCCAACAGAACTGTCCACACCAGCCACGACTGAAAGCCGAAGTGAGCAAATAAGGGTGTGGCACCGTGGACATACGATTCCCTTTCTGGGCTCAAGTCTCACCCCCGCTGAGGATGAAACTCTCGGAGTCTCTGTGTTCCCTTCTGTAAGGTAGGAATAATGGTACCTCTCTCACAGAGCTGCTGGGAGGAGGGGCTGAGCTTACGTTTTTTTAAAGCATACAGTAGGTGCTCAAGAAACAGGAGCAGTCCCCTTACTGCCAGAGCAGGAGCCCTGATCTGAAAGCCGTTTTTCTCCGCTCTGCAATCTGCCTCACTTTCAGGAGCCTGTCTGACATGATTTATGCCACAGAATGAATTCCTAGGAAGCAAAATTGGGTGCCTCTGAGGGACTCTGTGACAAAGGGTGAAATGGAGGGCAGGTTGGCAGGGGAGGGAGGGAAGGAGGGAGTCGCTAGGAGGCTCTTTGGGGATTAATGCCACAATAATGGCCTTCACGGAGGAGCTCATTTGATACATCCCCAGTCCCTATCTGCAGCTCACTTCTGGAGCAGGTTCCAGCTGACATCGGCTCAGTGAGAACACACGAAAATCTTCCTTTTTCCATTCTTCCAAGTAAAAAATCATGAGACCAGCTTTGGTAGAAGGTCTCAAATTCGAATGCCTGGGGGAGCCAGTCGAGTACCATAAATGAGTTAAGTATACAGTAAGTCCACATACTGAACACAAAGGAATATTCCCCTTCTCCATAAAGAAATATACTCTCCCCTTTTATTTTCTTGAAACATAGGGCTCTCATATCCCTAATTTTCGCACTTTTACTAGAGACCTGTCCAGAGAACTCATTCTCTACTCTAAGAAAAATACACCAGTGGGGTATTACATAGCTGCCAAGTTGGCATTGGTGGGGGCTGGGGGGAGGCAATGGGGGGCTGGGAACTGATGAAGTGGGAATTCTAGATCCCACTGGCATCACAAAAAATCATGGAGTAGGCCACTCAAAGAATCAGACTCTTCACTGAAACAACCATTAACTTGCAAAGACTGACAAAAAATCAACTCTGAACAAAGTCAAAGCTTTGAAATCTAATCCAAGACTTCCAATAACCAGGGCGTGCTTAATGAAGAAAACAATTTAAGGACTGGATTTCTGCATTTTAAGGAAGTGACAGGACTCAGATCTCTGACTGACCATGGAGATAACAGAGCGGACACTTCAGTGACCACACATGACAAGGAATACCATCTTTGCAGGGTGGGGGCAGACCGGGATGGTTGGAAAAGTCCCTAAACAGACAGTTGCAGCCCCCAACCATCAACAAGTGCAAACCTTAGGGAAGGGGGTGGGGGGAAAATCTGATTTCCAGAGTTACCACATTATAATACTCAAAATGCTGTCCACAAAAAATTACAAGGCATGCAAAGAAACAGGAAAGTATGCCCCATCACCCATCAATTCATTCATTTGCTTATTCACGAAATTATTGGCTCACAATCTACTCATCACCACCCCCTTACTCACTCACCAGTGAGTTCTATTTATCCAACACACTCAACAAATATATCCAGCCCTCCCTCAGATCTAGGCTATCCTACAAGGACTGAACCACAGAGTGGCATTTTCAGGGACTCCTCCTTCATTTCAAATCCATTCATTCTGCCCTCCCTCATCATGGAACTAAACTTTGCTTCAGAAAGACCACTGCAAAACCAGTGTGCTGAACTGGGCAATCCCCCAAGGATTCAATCATCCCTGGATTGAGAAGACTAAGGGCATATGCAGGACTTGGAATCACACACACCAACCCACTGGGGGAACAAGGCCCAAAGAGGAGAAAGGCTTTGTCCAAAGGCAAAGGTATTTACACCTACTTTCCCTGATGTCAAAGCTATGAATCAGAGAGGTTTCACCCACCATGTGCCCTTTCTCTGTATGTTGATGGGTTGAATGAACTGAGGTCATTGTTTCCTGACGGGAGGCTGACAGGAGCCTGACCTGGGAGATACCATACCCACTTCCTCGCCTCAGTTGGCTTTTCTGGAAAGCCAGCCACCCCATCCTTCTCTTGCCTCCTAGGGCTGTGCAAAGTGTTTAATAAACATGCCTTTAAAGCAAGCTAATGTTAAAGAGCAATGTTCAAGTGCTAATTATTATCATCATAGGCCACTTTCCACCTCATTAAATGCATGGGTTTGGTAATTGTTAGCTAATTCCTGAGGAGAAACCAGAAGCCCCTCAGGTGTTAGGGCTGCATCTTTCTCCAGCAATTCATCCAATTTCTAAACCATAGGATGGCAGGCTGGTTGGTCTCAGAACCCAGATGAGGACTCCTGCTGAAAGTTTATAGGCTGTGCCTTTACCTTTGCAGGTTCAAGTCCCAGCCCTGCCACTTACTTCCCTGATGTGTGGCATTAGGAATGTTACTTCATGTCTTTGAGCATCTGCTATCTAGTCTAGAAAAGGAGACAAATATATGCTGAGTATCTGACCCATTGAAGCGATTTAATTATTGTTGTCAATATTAATATTTCTTTTACCATGAGCTCAGTGTTTTCTTTTGCTTTTTGGTCAGCTTTATTGAAACATATTTTATATATGACAAAATTTGCCAATTTCAGGTATGAGTTGACGAATTTTAATACTCATGATATAATCATAGGACTACCATTACTATAATGCTATAGAACATAACCATTTCTTCAAAAAGTTCTTTCATGCCCTTCGCAGTTAATTCCCTCCTTCCACTGTGCTCTCCCCCTTGGCCCCTGGCAACCACTGGTTTGCTTTCTATCCTTATAATTTTCCAGAATTTCATATAAATGGAATTGTACAAGTCTCTCTTCTTTCAGCTAACAATGCTTTTGTGATTTATCCAAATTGTTGCATGATCAGTATCAGTAGTTTGTTCCTTTCCATTGCCGAGTAGTATTCCATTGTATGGACATACCACATCTTTTTTTTTTTTTTTAACCAATTCACCAACTGATAGCAGTTTGGCTTCTTTCCAGTTTGGGGTTATTATCAGTAAAGTTGGCATACAAGTCTTTGTGCTGACATAAGTTTTCATTTTCTTGAGTAAATGCCTAAGAGTGGAACTGCTGCTGGGTCACAAATATGTTTAACCGTATAAAAACAAAAACAAAAAAACTGCCAAACTGTTTTCCAAAAAGGCCAGCCCATTTTGTATTTCTACCAGCAGTGTATGAGAGTTCAATTGCTCATTCTCACCAACCCTTGGTATTGCCTGTCTTTTTGTTTTTAGATATTCTAGTACATGTGAGTGGCATCTCACTGTGGTTTGAATTTTCATCTCTAATGGTGAATGGTGTTGCACATCTTTTCATGTACTTACTAGCTCTATATTTTCTTTGAAGTGTTTATTCAAATACTGTGCCCTTTTTTTGCTACAGGACCTCTTCCTCATAAGGCCATTATTTTCAAGAGCAGGAGACAGAGCTGACTTGCCTAACACATAGAAACAGACACCGACAGTTAGACAAAATGAGGAGACAGAGGTATAAGTCCCAAATGAAAGAACAGGACAAAAATCACAGCAATAGAGCTAAATCAAACAGAGATAATCAATATGCCTGATAGAGAATATAAAGTAATGGTCCTTAAGATATTCACTGGACTTAAGAGTGGAGGATCTCAGGGAGACCCTCAACAAAAAAAGACAGAAAATATACAAAAGAATCAGATTAACTCAGTAACTGAAATTAAAAATACACTAGAGGGAATAAATAGTAGAGTAGAAGAATCAGAAGAACAGATTAGTGAGCTGGAAAACAGTAATGGAAAGCAAGCAAGCTGAAAAGGAAAACGAAATAAGGATAAAAAATGAAAATAGGTTAAGGGAACTCAGTGACACCATTAAGTCTAATAACATTCTCATTATAGAGATCCCAGAAGGAGAAGAAAGAGAAAAGGGGGCAGAAAATTTGAATAAAAAATAGCTGAAAACTTCCCAAATCCGGGGAAGGAAACAGACATCCAGACCAAGGAGGCTCAAAAATCCCCCAACAAAATCAACCCAAGGATGTCCACTCCAAGACATAATAATTAAAATGGCAAAAAGTAGTGATAAAGAATTTTAAAAGCAGCAAGAGAAAAGAAAACAGTTACATATAAAGAGAAACCCCATAAGGCTATCAACCGATATTTCAGCAGAAACTTTGCAGGCCAGAAGAGAGTGCCATGATATATTCAAAGTGCTCAAAGGAAAAAAAACCTGCAACCAAGAATACTCTATCCAGCTATGCTATCATTCAGAATAGAAGGAGAGATAGAGTTTCCCCAAACAAAAGTGAAAGGAATTCATCAGCACTAAACCGGCCTTCAAGAAATGTTAAAGGGGACTCTGAGTGGAAAGGAAAGACCAAAAGCAGGAGTAAGAAAAGTAGGAAGCACAAAAATCATGAAAATTAAATATATCTATAAAAATCAGTCAAGAGATTCACCAAAAAAAGGATGTAAAATAGGATACCATATACCTAAAACATGTGTGTTGTGGGGGCAGGAGGGGGAGGAGTAAAAATTTAGTGCTTTTAGAATGGGTTCAAACTTAAGTAACCATCAACTTAATATAGACTCCTATACATAGGATATTATATATAAACCTAATGGTAACCAATTAAAAACCTGTAATAGATATACAAAAAAATAAAGAGAAAGGAATCTAAGCATATTACTAAAAAAAGCCATTAAACCACAAGAGAGCAAGAGAAGAAACCGAGAACTATAAAAACAACCATAAAATAAGATGGCAATAAGTACATGAATATTACTTTGAATATAAATGGACACTCCAATCAAAAGACTCATGGTGATGGAATGGATAAAAAAGATCCATCTATATGCTACCTACAATAAACTCATTTCAGACCTAAAGACACATGCAGATTGAAAGTGAGGGGATGAAAAAATATTGATTATGCAAATGGAAGTGAAAAGAAAGCTGGGGTAGCAATACTTTTATCAGACAAAATAGAATTTTTTAAAAAAAGATTTGTTTATTTGAGGGGGGTAGGGGCAGAGGGTGAGAGAGAGGGAGTCCTATGCAAACTCTGTGTTAAACGTGTAGCCTGACTTGGAGCTCAATCTCATGACCCTACGATCACGACCCGAGCTGAAACCAAGAGTTGGATCTTCAACCAACTGTGCCACCTAGGCACCCCAGAAAAAACAGACTTTAAAACAAAGACTGTAACAAGAGACAAAGAAGGACACTACATACTCATAAAGGGAACAATCCAACGAGAAGATATAACAATTGTAAATATTTATGCACCCAACATGGGAGCACCCAAATACATAATGCAGCTATTAACAAACATAAAGGAAGAAATTGATAGAAACACGATAATAGTAGGGGACTTTGACACCCCACTTACATAAATGGATAACCCAAACAGAAAATTAACAAGCAAACAGTGGCTTTGAATGACATATTGGACCTGATGAATCTAATAGGTATACTCAGAACATCTCATCCCCAAACAGTGGAATACACATTCTTTTCAAATGCACATGGGACATTCTCCAGAACAGATCACCTGTTAGGCCACAAAACAAGTTTCAGCAAATTCAAAATGGTGAAAATTATACCATGCATCTTTTCTGACCACAACACTATAAAACTAGAAATCAACCACAAGAAAAAAATCAGGAAAGAACACAAATACATGAAGGCTAAATAACATGCTACTAAACAGTGAATAGGTCAACCAAGAAATCGAGGAGGAAATTAAAAAAAAAAATACATGGAGACCAAAGAAAATGAAAACACCATGGACCAAAATCTTTGGGATGCAGCAAAAGCTGTTCTCAGAGGGAAGATGAGAGCAATACAGGCCTAACTCAAGAATCAAGAAACATCTCAAGTAGGGCGCCTGGGTGGCTCAGTTGGTTAAGCGACTGCCTTCGGCTCAGGTCATGATCCTGGAGTCCCTGGATCGAGTCCCGCATCGGGCTCCCTGCTCAGCAGGGAGTCTGCTTCTCTCTCTGACCCTCCCCCCTCTCATGTACTCGCTCTCTCTCATTCTCTCTCTCTCTCAAATAAATAAATAAAATCTTAAAAAAAAAAAAAAAAAAGAAACATCTCAAGTAAACATCTAATCTTACACCTTCTAAAGAAGCTAGAAAAAAAAAGAACAAAACCCAAAACCAGTAGAAGGAAATAATAAAGAGTAAATTAGAAATAAATGAAATAGAAACTAAAAGACCAATAGAACAGATCAATGAAACCAGGAGCTTATTCTTTGAAAAAAATCAACAAAATTGATAAACCTCTAGCCAGACTCCAAAAAAAGGACTCAAAATCAGAAATTAAAGCAGAGAAATAACACCAGAGAAATACAAAGGATTATAGTATTATGAAAAATTATATGCCAACAAGTTGGACAACCTAGAAGAAAGTTCTAGAAACATATGGCCTCAAAATGAATCATTAATAGACAGTTTGAACAGATGATTACTAGCAATGAAACTGGATAAAAAAAAAAAAAAAAACCCTCCCAAACAAAAGTCCAAGACCAAATGGCTTCACAGGTGAATTCCAAATATTTAAAGTCTTAATACCTATTCTTCTCAAACTAATCCCAAAATAGAAGAGGAAGGAAAGCTTCCAAATTCATTCTAGGAGGCCAGCATTACCCTGATACCAAAACCCAGATATACTACAAAAACAAACAAACAAAAACACTACAGGCCAATATCTCTGATGAACATAGATACAAGAATCCCGAAAAATATTAGCAAACCAAATACAACAATACATTAAAAAAAAAAAAATTCACCACAATCAAGTGGGATTTATTCTTAGGATGCAAGTGTGGTTCAATATTCACAAATCAATCAACATGATACATCACATCAACAAGAGAAAGGATAAAGATCACAGGATCGTTTTAACAGATGCAGAAAAAAGCAGTTGATAAGGTACATTTCATGATAAAAACCTTCAACAAAACAAGTTTAGAGAAAACATACCTCAACATAATAAAGGCCATATATGAAAAATCCAGATACTCAATGGTGAAAAACGGAGAACCTTTCCCCTAAGATGAGGAACAAGACAAGGAGGTTCACTCTCACCACTTTTACTCAACATAGTACTGGAACTTTTCGCCACAGAAATCATACAAGAAATAAAAGACATCCAAATTGGTAAGGAAGAAGTAAAACTTTCACTATTTGCAGACAATATGTTACTATATACACATAACTCCAGCAAAAAAACTACTAGAACTGAAATGAATTCAGTAAAGTTGCAGTATACAAAGTCAATACACAGAAATCTGTTGCATTTCTATATACTAATAATGAAGTAGCAGAAAAGGAAATTAAGAAAACAATCCCGTTTACAATTGCACCAAAAAGAATAAAATACCTAGGAACAAACTTAACCAAGGAGGTGAAAGACCTGTACTCTGAAAACTATAACACACTGATGAAAGAAATTGAAGATGACACAAACAAATGGAAAGATATTCCACGTTCATGGATTGGGAGAATATTGTTAAAATGTTCATACCACCCAAAGCAATCTACAGATTTAATGCAATTCCTATCAAAATACTAACAGCATTTTTCACAGAACTAGAATAATCCTAAAATTTATATGGAACCACAAAGATGTCCAATAGCCAAAGCAATCTTGAAAAAGAAGAACAAAACTGGACGTATCACAATCCCAGATTTCAAGATATACTACAAAGCTGTAGTAATCAAAACGGTATGGCACTGGCACAAAAATAGTCACATAGATCAATGAAACAGAATAGTTAGCCCAGAAATAAACCCACAATTAAATAAATGGTCAATTAATCTTTGACAGAGGAGGCAAGAATACGTAATGGGTAAAGGGCAGTCTCTTCAACAAATGGTGTTGCGGAAATTGGTCAGTTACATGCAGAAGAATGAAACTGGACCACTTTCTTACTCAATACACAAGAATAAACTCAAAACAGATTAAAGACCTAAATGTGTGATCTGAAACCATAAAAACCCTAGAAGGGAGCACAGGCAATAATTTCTCTGACATTGGCCACAGAAACATTTTTCTAGATAGGTCTCTTAAGGCAAGGGAAACAAAATAAACTATTGGGACTACATCAAAATAAAAAGCTTCTGCACAACAAGGAAAACCATCAACAAAATAAAATGACAACCTACTAAATAGAAGATATTTGCAAATGATATATCTGAGAAGGGGTTATTATGCAAAATATATAAAGAACTTCTACAACTCAACACCAAAAAACAATCCAATTAAAAATGGACAGAAGACATGAACAGATACTTCTCCAAGGAAGACCTACAGATGGCCAACAGACACACAAAAAAGATGTTCAACACCACTAATCATCAGGGAAATGGAAATCAAAACCACAATGAAACATTCTCACATGTGTCAGAATGGCTAAAAATAAAAAACACAAGAAACAACAAGTTTTGATGAGGACGTGGAGAAAAAGGAATGCTTGAACACTGTTGGTGGGAATGCAAACTGGTGCAGGCACTGTGGAAAAGAGTATGGAGGCTCCTCAAAAAATTAAAAATAGAATTACCATATAATCTAGTAATTCCACTACTGGGTATTTACCCAAAGAAAATGAAAACACTAATTCAAAAAGATATACGCACCCCTGTGTTTATTGCAGCATTATTTACAATAGCCAAGATAGGAAAGCAACCCAAATGACCATTCACAAAAGAATGGATAAAGAAGATGTGGTGTATATACACATACATACACACTAGAATATTACCGATAAAAAGAGAGTAAGATCTTGCCATTTGCAACAACATGGATGGATCTAGAAGATATGATGCTAAGTAAAATAAATCAGAGAAAGACAAATATAATAGGATTTCACTCATGTGGAACTTAACAAAAACAGACAACAAAAAAACAAAAAACAGGCCCCTAACTATAGAGAACAAACTGGTTTTTGCCAGAGGGAAGGAGGGGAGATGGTTGATATAGGTGAAGTGAATTAAGAGTACATTTGTCCTAATGAGCATGGAGTATTGTATGAACTTGCTGAATCACTATATTGTATATCTGTAACTAATGTAACACTATGTGTTAATTATACTAGAATTTAAAATAAAAATATTCTGCCCTTTAAAAACGCGCTGCCTTCTTATCAATGAATTAGAAGCATTCTTTATATATTCGAGGTATAAGGGCTTTACTGCAAGTCTGCGGCTTTCCTTTTCATTTTCCTAACATTATCTCTGAAGAGGAAGAATTGTTCATTTTAACAAAGCCCAACTTCTCAGTTCTTCTGTTTCAGTTTGTACTTCTTGCATCCTATTGAAGAAATCTTTGTGTAAATTCCACATACGCTTGCACCCAGGCATATTGAGACCCAATTCCTACCACCTTCCACGAACACCACTGTTTGTTTCCTCTATCCTCCCCCTCCAATTCCTACTCCCTGACCTGATTTCACGCTTTGTGTTTTGTTCCTCCAGCCTACCTCATGCCCACCATCAAAATACATCTGCACTTATCTCATTCCCTTTCCCAGTTGGCGGATAGCTTCTAATCTTTTGTAGATGTGTAATTATCATTGTGTCTCTGTTCTTAGTAACTTAGACACCTTTTCAAGGGGACCTGCAAAAGCAAGCTCCTTACTCCAAAAGAATGCCCCTGGAAGCATTTTTTTCCCCAGCTATCATGAGAAATTGGTGGGAGCTACTTCAATCTTCTCCTGATGCTAAATTATACAACATGTGTGAGGTCTCTGATGAGACCTGACTCTGTACATGGGAATTAGCATCAAATCTGTAGGAAGTGTAGTGTTGACAAATTAGTTTAAAGCTGGTAGCTTGTTGATTTCATGGCTGTTGCCCCCGTTGGTACTAGTGTGTCTTCAGACAGAATCTGAATGTTGTTGCTAACACGTGGGAGATGTTAGAAGCACCTGATCACATTGCCTTCATTGTTGACCAATCCATAGTTTCCAATACTGTGTTAGGTTCATGTCCCTTTTGAGGATTTCAGACATACTCAGAAGGGTATTCCTAGCTTCAGTTTGTACACAAGCAAAGTGAGGACTAGTGTGGTTAAATGACTTGCCCAGGGTCAGACAGCCAGATCTTAGTAATGTACCACTGATCTTCACATCTCCTCCTGACAATGACCTTGAGAGCCAAAAGGAATGGTGCACTTACTTTGCACAGGCACTGTTTTAAGTGTTTTACATGCATTGTTCTACTTGTACTGGTTGGCTACTGCCTCAACAATGCTGCATAGCAAATAGCCCCAAAACTCAGTGATTCAATACAGCAACCATTTATTCTCATGGGTTTGGGTGTGGGCTGAAACTTGGCAGGGACAGATGGGACTCCAGGCTTCAGACTGAAAGTTAAGTTCAAATGTGTTCCCATATGCTTATTCCAGGGCCCAAGCTAGAGAGGCAGCAACTGCCTGTGGGAAGCTTTGCTCATAGTAATGACAGAAGCACAAGAGAGCATTTCCAAGCATATTTGTGGTCACTGTTTACATCACATCTGCAAACATCCTATAGGCGGAACAAGCCATATGGCCAAGCCCGAGGTCAAGAGGTAGGCTTTGACTCTTGACTCTTGCAGAATTAACTGCCAAGTTACATAGCATGCAAACCAGTAGGGATGAAGAATCAGGGTCAATAATTCAATATACCATGCCATGTAATCCTGACAACTCTAGGTGTTAGACACTTTCAGTGATTTCTATTTTACTGATGAGAAACTACAGCTGAGTCAAGCCGTTAGTAATGGGACGGATGGCAGAATTACACTCAGACATTCTAACCCCAGACTCAAGCTGTTAACCACTGAACCAACTTTTGATGAAATGGTGCCCTACATAGAGGAAAATTAAGTGTTCTCTACAGGCTGCCTTGTAGGCATACCATATCTACAGAGTGGGAGGTGCTCTGTCCATGGTTCTGAAACATCATTTATGCTAAGGAACCACGGTCTCTCTCGAAACTCCCTTAACGTCAAGCCAACCCTCCTGGGAATTTTAATCCCGGTGAAAGGAGAGAGAATGAAAGGCAGGAATAAAAATAAGATGCATAAATGCACAAAGGGAGACAGTTCCCTTAAAAGACTGATGAGGTAAAGATAGACTTTTGTTTGGACAAACTCTGAAGTGGTAGCAGTTCCCAGGAAAGAAACCACATGTGAGCAGGACTAGGAAATCAAGTATTTGAAGCAGAGTAAGAACACATGTACTCAAGGGCACAAAGCTGTGTGGGTGCCACACAAAGAAGTTCTTGGGGGCAAGAAAGTAAACCAAGCCCCACACCAACAGGGCATAATTGCTGTGTCAGCCTCAGTTAGTTATACAAGCATCCTTGGGGTTTTCCTTTTCATCTTGGTGAAATTTATGCATCATAGAACAAGTCGAACTGTGACTTAAGTTCCACGATTTTATATGGCTGATTTCATGGATGTTTGATAGTCTTCCCATGTTCCTGAACTACGAGTCACCCCCTCTCCACTCTAGGCAATTTGAGTTGGGGTCATAAGCTCTTTGATCCTCCTAGTGCAATGCTTCTAGTCTTATGCTTAAACTTAGAGATATAGATGGCAGATAGGTCATATTTGTAGCCATACAAATGGGGGAACTGACCAACAGCTAGCTGGCCTGAGCATCTGAGAGCTTGTACTTTTTGCAGCACAAGTCCTAAGAAATAACCCCCAAAACTATGTGGCCCAACCTGTGAAATAGAAAAAGCTATCTTCTTAAGGTGGAGTTTCTATGGAGCTTTCAAGGTCATGTGTTTAAAATCAGGAGGAGGGGGCGCCTGGGTGGCTCAGTTGGTTGAGCGACTGCCTTCGGCTCAGGTCATGATCCTGGGGTCCCGGGATCGAGTCCCGCATCGGACTCCCTGCTCAGCGGGGAGTCTGCTTCTCCCTCTGATCCTCCCATCTCTCATGCTCTCTCTCTCTGTCTCATTCTCTCTCTCAAATAAATAAATAAAATCTTTAAAAAAAAAA
>NW_022589811.1:305452-418132 GCF_004348235.1 Phoca vitulina
AAAAAAAAAAAAAATAAAATAAAATCAGGAGGATTCTCAGAGACCACATGTGTTACATTATTTAAGATTTCATTTATTAGAGGGGCGCCTGGTGGCTCAGTTGGTTAAGCGACTGCCTTCGGCTCAGGTCATAATCCTCGAGTCCCTGGATCGAGTCCCACATCGGGCTCCCTGCTTGGCAAGGAGTCTGCTTCTCCCTCTGACCCTCCGCCCTCTCATGTGCTCTCTCTCTCTCTCATTCTCTCTCTCTCTCAAATAAATAAAATCTTTTAAAAAAAAAGATATCATTTATTAGAGAGAAAGAGCAAGCAAGCAAGCAAGCTTGCAAGCAGGGGGAGGGGCAGAAGGAGAGGGAGAATCTCAAGCAGACTCCACACTGGGCACAGAGCCTGATGCAGGGCTTGATCCCAGGACCTGAGATCACGACCTGAGCCAAAATTCAAGAGTCAGGACGCTTAACTGACTAAGCTACCTAGGTGCCCCTATATTATTTTTTTAAAGCCATAGTTTTTCATCTCTCCTTATACCTGTCACCATGTGACTTTGAAGCACCCTCCCACTCTGACTCTGGGCTTAGCCACGTAATTTGCTTTGGTCAAAGAGATGTTAGTAAATATGATGTAAACCAGAGGTGGGAAATGTACTTGCATGGCTAGACTTGATCTCCCTCTTGCATGTCTGCCACCCCTGAAGGATGAGAGCAAAGCTTAGTGACCCCAACTGCCCAAGTGTAGGCCATCCCAGATCAACCAGCCATCAGCCATCCCCACGTATCTGAGTGAGCCCAACCAAGATCAGCAGAACTGCCCAGCCAACTAGCTCAGAGGAGTGAGCAACAAACCCTGATTGTTATATGCATTGAAATTTGGGGTTGTTAGACAGCATTATGGTAGCAGTAGGTAACAGATATACTACCCATTCTAAGGGTTTGAAAATAGGGTTCCTTAGAGTTCTAAAGGTCTGTGGAAGTGTCCAGAGGGAGGTGAGTATAAGGGGGTAGTACAAACCCCCAATTTAGTTTTAACTAGAATACTATTAGTTTTCTGTTTTACATATTGAAGTTTTGTGTAGGGTTTCATATGACAAAACAATTCCTTGCCCTATCAGTTTGCAATGCTTTGGACAGTAAGTACTAGACTATATCTAACTCATAGTGTGTGTGCATAGTAATATATAGCTTTATATGCATATCTGTATTATATATTATATATTTAAAAGGCAAGAAAAATCTTGTAGAGCTAACTGCCTCAAGCTGCTAACTAACTTATTTCTACGAATTTGGTGATCCTCATTGGTAATGATGCCTTTTACTATATTTGTCATTCCTCTCTTTAGCTCAGTTATCATAGAATCCTTCTGAGCTTTCCTATTTCCCATATAGTTCACTTCAAATATGCCGAGATATTTGAGGATTCACAGCAGCTCTACAAGGGAAGTGTTATTCTTATCCCATCTTACAGACTGGGAATGAAAAACCTAACGCCCAGGTGGAGGAGGGAGACTTGCCCAAAGTCACACAGCTTAGAGGTACATGGAATTCAGCCTTGTTCTGCCTGACTCCAAAGCCTAGATTTGCAGTACTTTATACAATAACTATTATCCCACTTAACAAGAGGGTTGGAGGTAGAGTGTTCCAGGCCCAATTCAATGTCTCAATAATGACACCAAGGATTTTTTTTTTTTGCCATTCTTAGTGTGTTCATCTTTTGATGAACTCATGTATGTTGCCTCATGGCCTCAAGATGGCTGCCATAGATCAAAGCATAAATGCCTGCATTTGGAGCAAGAAGAAAGTGGAGAGGGACTAGCAGCCAACTCTTCCTACTCTCATGCCTGTCCCTTTTAATTAGAAAACAAACAATCTTTTTCAGAACCACACTGCCCTGTCTCTGCAAACTTCCCCTTATCCTCTATTGGCCAGAACTAGACTCAGGTAAACCACTGCTGGCTGTGAAGGAGGCTGAAAAAAGTAAATATGTGGTATAGGAGAAGAGGAGAGGCATGAGAGTCTTAATAAAGTCAGGAAGCATCCCAGGGGCTGGTCATGTTGCTGCCCCAAACAAAACCAGAGTTCTGTCAGCAAGGAAGAGGTCAAGAACGGCCATGGGGTAGTGAGGACTCTGGAATCTGTTGCCTCCCCTTCAATATACTCTTTCAATAAAGGCCTTGACCTCAGCGGTCAGCCTCTTTAAGGACTGATTCAGCTGCAGAGAGCCACCTCGCCCAAGGCCACACATCCCCTTCCCGGGGCAGCCCACACCCAACAACTGACTGCCATAGGGTTTAAAGGCTTGAACACCTCAGCCCAACTTGGGACAACCCCCAAAGGCCATCTTATTTCTCTATGGGGTCAGCTGGCTGTCATCAAGCCTGGCATTGCAGATCGACTTCTTCCTTCCCCACCTTCCCCAAGTGCACGCCCTAAAGAATGTCCTGCACATTCAGCTCCATCTCAGAGCCTGCTTCTCTGAAAACCCGATGTGCAATGAGAGGCAACTAAAAATGTCCCCTCCATCAGCTAATAAAAGTCTGCAATGCACTGGAGGAGATCAGTAAACATTTTATGTCAACGGTCAGATAGCAAATATTTTAGGCTTTGTAGCCATAAGGTCTCTGTTGAGACTGCTCACCTCAATCTTTGTAGCAGGGAAGCTGCCAGACAGTATGTAAAGAAGGGGCGTGGTCGTGGGCCAACAAAACCGTACAGCTGACCTTGAACAACATGGATTTGAACTGCACGGGTCCACTTAGACGTAGATTTTTTTTTTTTTTTTTTTTTTTTTTACAGCACAGTACTGTAGATTTAATTTCTCTTATGATTTCCCTAGTAACATTTTCTTTTCTCTAGCTTCCTTTATTGTGAGAATACAGGGTATAATGCGTAGAACACACAAATATGTGTGAATCACTGTTTATATTATCACCAAGGGCTCCAATCCTATTAGAAGTTACTTTCTGGGGAGCCAAAAGTTACATGTGGAGTTTCGACCCTGCACCCCAAACCCCTAATGTTTTATATTTGCAAAATTTGCAAAAATAGGCTGTGTGCCAACCCTTGGACTAGATCAATGCTCCTATTTTATAGTTGAGCAAACTGAGCCCCCAGAGAGGAAAGAACTAACATTTGCTGAGTGGCAACCAGGTGCTAGACGGTGGGCTTTTTGGTATAAATTACCTTCTGCATATTGGGCTAAGCACTTCAATGAAAATCACATTTAAGGCACTTAGATACCCTGGACACAGGTATGTTCAAATTGTGATAATATGTTCAATGTGCACTTAAAATGAGCAGGTGTGTGCTCAGTCCTGGATCCCTCTTTTTCACTTAGGCCTCATAGCAGAGCCCCAATTTACAGAGAAGGTCAGAGGCACAGTGGGGCACCTGGGTGGCTCAGTCAGTTAAAGGTCCGACTTTTGATTTCGACTCAGGTCATGATGTCAGGGTCGTGAGGTCCAGTCCCCGCACTGGGCTCCGCACTGGGCATGGAGCCTGCCTAAGATTCCCTCCACCTCTCATTGCTCTCTCTCCCCCTTCTCTAAAATACAAACACATTTTCAACCAGAGGTATGTGCTGGGATTTTCCTATAGAACATCCTCCACGCCGGATTCCTGCATTAACAAAACCCACCACACGTGTCTCAGGACACACACCTCCAGGAGTTAATATAGTCAGGCTGAGACGGGGCCCAGGGCAGACTGTACCGTCCCAGGAAGAGCCAGTAAATGGGTGCCCAGCCCAGCAATCACTCATGACCACCACTCATCGGAGGAAACGAATAGGGGAGTCGCTGCTTCCTGGAGCATCCATTTTACTAGAATATAAGAAGACTCTTCAGGGAGGGGACTGTGATTTTTGGTTCTAGATAGTTTTGCCAAATGCATCTTTGCCATAAACATTTTCATTACGTATCTCCTCAGTGGTAAGGCAATTCAGCTGTAAAAAGTTTAAAAAAAAAATCTGGTTGACAGTTTGTTGATTTCATTTCTCCACCGACACAGTGCTCCCATGTGTATATTCTATAAATCTCAGCCCTCCTAATGGTCTACACACTGGTGCAGAGTTTGGAACCCACATTTCTCACGGAACTTTACAAGGTCTATCAGGGGACATGGGACAATGTGCCAAGAACAAACAACGGTCTAGATGGCTTTCACAACGCAAATGAAGCTCAGTTACAAATACGCATCCTGGTATTTGGAAGGGGATAGATACCTCTCTTAACAAAGGAAGAAATTTTAGTGAAAAAAGAAAAAGTGTGATGTGGAACGAGATGAACCAAGAAAAAAAAAAGTATAATACTATGAAAGACTTAAGTCAAGGGCTTAAGTACAGCCCCCCAAATAAAATCCACTGTTTCCATAGCATTGCCGTGAATCTACACCCACTTAAAATGCACTCACATATTTTGTTATTTCGCAATAGAGCCGTTTTAATTTTGTTATTCATTTTTTATGTTTTATGATGTCCTTCTTAATGAATGCCCTTTTATTTCTCGTGATTTTATCTTTTACGTCAAAATTGAGCTACGGCCAATTAGTTACATGGCAAAATATATATATACATGCTTGCAGTGAAAACACAGGACACGGTTCTTTTTTATATCATAAAAGGCTCGAACGCAGCGCAGAGTCAAATGCAAATCAGCCATAGAGGTTCAAGATAAAATAAAGCAATGCCAAACTACAAGCATCCCTGGCCCACCTCCCCTGCCAGACGCCCCCACATACCTGCACCCCGTCCTCCTGGTGGGCTCACGAGAAGGCAGGTTTTGAGGTCAGACTGGCCCCAGAGCTGGGCCCCATCAACCCTCTGGCCTCTTGCTATTCAAGGCGTGGTCCTCTAAACAGCCTCCTAGCATCACCTGGGAGCCGATCAGAAACGTGAACTCAGTCTCAGGCTCCACCTCCGACCCATGGAATCAGAATCTACATTCTAACAAGAAAATTGCCCGGGATTTGCACGTGCAGTCAAGTCTGAGATGCGAGACTGCAGGCGACTCCTATTCATTCCTCAAGACCCACCTGGAAGCCGTGAAAAGTGAAATAAAGTGGGGTCACTTATGTCAAGGGATTTTAAAACAGAGCTGGGAGGCCATAAGGAGGTGGGCCTCATGCACGTCCTCCCCCGGTGGAACCATGAACCAGGCCAAACCACAACACCTGCAACTTGCTACAGCTTAAGAGACTTTGCTTTAAAACCGATTATATTCAGCCAAGATGAGTTTTCCAAAACCCAAGATGACTCTTGTCAAAACCCATCATCTCCCACACCAACACCAATCAGAATTCTTTGTGAACAACATACACAAAAACCAGTGTTCTCTTTTATCTTTAAAAAGCCTTGACTTGTTCTGGAGGTGGGTGGAGAGAAACACTATTTGGGTTCCTGCCCAAATCTGCGCTCCCCGAATCCCAACTGTGAGACCCCAAATAAATGCTTTTTTGCTTCAGCTCTGTCTCTTCTCTCGGTCCACAAAGCTGTCCCCTGGATCCCCTAGGCTGGGTTAGGTGGCCCTCTATTTAGCAAGTGTCATACCCTCGGGCAGCCGCTTCTTTCCTTGGCTGGGACCCCGGTGACAGCAGGGACTGTGATCCCTCCCTCATTCTGACTCTGGTTATCAGAGGCTACCACTTTGGTGAACCTTTTCAGTAGCAGGTCATCTACCAGCGTGTAATTCTCACACTAACCCTGCAGGATAGAAACCACCACGATCCCCTCTTACAACTGAGGAAATGGGGCTGACAGGATTCAATGCATTGCTCAAGATGAACATGGAACAGGCAGGGCAGGACTTGAACTTCAGGGCGTCTGAGACCAAGCCGGAGGGTGGCGCCACCTGTCACAGGGCACACAGCAGGTGGGGAAGGATGGGTGGCGGAGGGGAGGCCCTGTGCAACGTATGGAACAAGGCATGGACGGACGCAAACACGCCAGCCCACAGTTCCTGAGAAGGAAATCAGCGCCTTGTGCAGAGTGCTCGGGAGGTCCAAGGAAGCAGAAAATCTGAAATCTGAGTCCTTTTTTCTCTAGCTCCTCCATGGTTTAGCAGTCCCCAAGCCAAGGCTTCCCTTAATCCAATTAAAACGGACTTGTTTATGCTTATCAGCTCTTTATTTGGTTTGTTAGAAACGTGCAAATTACCCAGAAGCCTCTTTGTCCCCTGAACCAAAAGGCATCAATAAAACTATTAAGTTAAATCCAATTAAATGCAGCTGCTGGAGCTGGAGCGTGGCAGAGCAGAACAGAAATGAGGGAGGGGCGGCCGGGATTTTGCTGGGAGAGAAGAACTCTTCTGGCCTCCTGGCTTATGTGGCTCCTCTCAAGCATCCCCTCAAATGTGGGCAGGGAAAGGGCAGAAAGAGCCACCACCTAACTGTGAACCTGAGAGTGGACTTGTAGCAGATCATATAATTATCCCAGTAACTCTGCAAGGTGGACCCAATGGACCCATTTTGCAGATGAACGAACTGAGGCTCAGAGAGGCAATTTGTCCGGAACGTCACACAGCTGGGAAGTGGCAGAGGCAGGATTTGAACCTTGATCTGTCTAAACCCTCTGCCTGGAATCTCGGAAAGCCAGATCTTATGGGGTCCTCAGAGGCTGTCCTGTCCGAGAGCCAGGCTCTGCAAACACACAGACCTGAGTTTCTGCACCTGTAAAATGTGCAGAACCATGCCGGCCGGCCGACCAGGGCTTTGGGAGGGGGTCTGTGAAATGTTGTGTCTTAAGCACCTTAGGCACTTAGTAGGTACTTGTTACATGCTAACTTCTGATAACCGCACTCTTGTCAAAACCCATCATCTCCCACTCTTCCAAAGGGAAGGCGGAGACCCAGAAAGGGAAGGAGACCTCAAGGTTACACAGAGACCCCGTAACAGAGCTGGGACTCAAACACGAGTCTCTTGCCCCCCGATTTGGCATCTCATTTCAGATCCTGAACTGCCTCTCCATTTTGCAGATGAGACAACTGAGGCACACAGAGCAGTGGGCACTCAGTGGCCAAGGTCACCCAGTAGGGTGCTGAGCACAGGAGCTCCACAGCCACCGGGCCCCGGACTCAGGTCTTGGCACCCACTGTTCTTCAGCATTGCTTGGGCACATACCTTGACCTCCCTGAGCCTCTGGTTCCTCCTCTTTAAAAGCGGGGCCCATCAGGCCGTCCCAGTGGACCTCCGGGGTGGTGTGAGGTCAAGAGATGGTGTGAAAGCCCCGTGGTAGACAACGCAACTGCCTGTAGGCAGCTCTGCACACGGAACGTTTAGAGGACGGCTTGCGCATCTGTTCTTGTAGCTGCAACGGCCCCGGGTGGGTTCCTCATTCCTGGCAACCCTCAGACCCAGGGGCCACAGGCCGCTCAGGAAGGGAGGGCAGACGCCCAGGATTCCAGGCAACCCTAATCTTATTACAGATACATTATGAACCTTAGGGGATCGCACGAAGCACCACCCTCCCCACGGAGCTTTTCCAACCCCGTTGCTGGCCCATCCCCAGCTTCCCAGAAGTCTGGTGAGCAACTCGACATCAGCGAGCAGGAACAGGGCACAGGAGCTGCTCACAGCCGGGCCGACGCCCCGCCGGGCTGCCACGGCACAGCCTTCGATGTGCAAAGAGAAGCCCTCTGAAGTCAAAGGTGGCTTCCACGCCCGTCTCCACCGCAGGTCCCAGCCGGGTCACCTTAGGCGGGTGACTCACCTCCTCCCCATCTGCGAGGCATGGAATCCTCATCAGTAACCACTGAAGGGTTGTTAATCCTCATCGTAATAGTATCATTCTGACTTTCTCATTCCAATTTTTTTTTTTAAAGATTTTATTTATTTATTTGACAGAGAGAGAGAGAGAGAGAGACAGCGAGAGAGGGAACACAAGCAGGGGGAGTGGGAGAGGGAGAAGCAGGCTTCCCGCTGAGCAGGGAGCCCGACGTGGGGCTCGATCCCAGGACTCCAGCTCCAGCAGCTGCATAACCTGAGCCGAAGGCAGACGCTTAACAACTGAGCCACCCAGGGGTCCCTCTCATTCCAATTTTTAAGCCCCAAAGCCTCTTGGGAACAGCAGAAGGTATCGAGAAGTAATGGTAATGGGTGGCTTTTCTGGAAATTACGAAGAAGCTGTTCTTGTTAGTGTTCTGATGAGCCCGTGTGCAGGGGAGGAGGGCAGGCTCTGTTACAGAAGAGGGAGGATGGGGGAGGGGGATGCTCTGCGCTGGGGGGCTACAAGGGGTCATGCCGCAAAGCTATGGACTGAAGTCAGGCCACTGTCTCGAGGGAGGATTTTCCAATTTCCTTTATTCCCCTTCTCTGACACACAAAAGCCGTGCCTGGAAGCCCAGCTCCCGGATTCTGCCCAGGCAAGCAGCTGACCCCCTTCCCTGTACAACTCAGAGGCTGACCACCGGATGATGGGAACGCAGAGCGCAGGCAGAGGAGAAGAAAAGCTGCTTCTTTCCCAGAACCAGGATTTGTAGAAGGGGAGAGGGATTCTGGAGAGAGGATTGGCCAGGCGTTTGCTTTGCTCCTGGTACACGGAGGATGCTCATCCCCATCCCAGCTGGGAGGATGGCAGAGCCCCGGGGCATCAGGGGTGGGGCGTTTGCATGGGCAGGGGTAGAGGGGATCCAAGGGGAAACTAGTCAGCCACGCCCAGAGCCAGATCCTCTTTCCACGAGTTTCCACCTGCATGTGCGGGACACCTTTCTGCACCAGGAGGCAGAGGACCCTGGGGACCTCTATGCTCTGCCAGGCTCCAGAGACATCAGAGCAAACCCTGCCCGCCACGTGCCCCAACAAGCCCAGGAGAAAGGCAGGCGAGGGTGGCGCCTGGGAGAGAATGACTATGTTTATCCAAGGGAGACTTCGCTCAGGAACCTGTAAAACTAACATTTGAACTAAAATGCTAAAACTGGCTATTTTCGTTTGCTAGGGCAGCTATAGCAAAGCACCACAGACCGGAGGGCACCGGAGGGCTCAAACAACAGGAACGTAAGGTCTCACAGTTCTGGAGGCTGGGAGTCCAAGGTCAAGGTGCCAGCAGGGTTGGCTCCTTCTCAGGCTCCTCTCCTTGGCTTGTCGATGGCCTTCTTCTGCCAGTATCTCTTCATATCACCTCCCTCTACGTGTCTGCACTCAAATATCCCCCTTTTCTAAGGACACCCGTCATACTGGATTAGGACCCACTCTAATGACCCGATTTTAACTCGATGACGTCTGTAAAGGGTCTGTCTCCAAAGCAGGTCACATTCTGAGGTGCTGGGAGTGAGGACATCAACACATGAATTTTAGGGGGGCCCAATTCGACCCATACCATGGGTGAAGCTTAATTTTTTGTTTTCTGGTTTTTGTTTTGTTTTCTGCCAATGTGGGGTGGGGGGTGGGAGGGGCTGGGAGAGACATCATAAGTCAGACCACGAGGGCTACAAAGAAATTACATTTTCTTCACACAGCCAAATTGTAGCAAGCATTCAATGTGCAACCCCAATATATAATTTAGGCAGATTTGCACAGTCTCCCGAATCACTGGCCTGGATTAAGCATGGCCCCCCGAGATAACAAAACAAATGCAGTCTTGTAGCCCTGGTAAGAGGGAAAACTGGAATCGAACATTACAAAAGCGAGCTCTAGCAACTTTTTAAGCACATAATATTTTCCAGGTGCCGTGATAAGCTCTTTAAATGGATTATTTTATTGAATCCTCCTGCAGCCCTACAAGGCTTTTTCTATTACACTCCTGATCTCACAGATGGGTGAACGGGGGCTCAGAGAGCAACAGTTATTTGTCCCGATCAACCTGGCCCGAGTCCAGAGCCTGTATGTGAGGTCACTGCCCACCCCGCCGACCCCTCTTTCCTGAGCCAGCTGACCGCTTCTTAAAGCCTCAAGAACTCTTCCCTCCACTCTGAGGGGAGATGAGAGTGCAGGGACCCCAGAGGCTGGGCTGGTGGGCAGAAAGCTCAGCTTAGATCTGGGGGCCACCCAGGGCTTGGGTTCTATAGTAGCTTCTCCTGGGAAAACCCATCAGGGGATGACAAAAACAACAAAAATCATACTTCTAAAAAGGAAACCACCTAAATGTCCATCAAGAGGAGGTTGGCTAAATTAACTGTGGGACTACCAGATCTGCCTGGCGACTTGAATAAGCAATGCTAGGGAACATTGGATGACCTGATTTAAAAAAAAAAAAAAGAAAAAAAAGGACAAAAATGTTATAGAAGAGAATATATATACAAATCTTTTTTTGCTAGACTGATAGATATTGTAAGATAAAGAAAAACAGACTAGACTGTAGATGCTAGTAATGATGATACCTGGGTGATCTCTGGGATCGTAAGTGATTTTCCTTTGATTTTTGCTCGTTCATATATTTTAAGTTTTTTTTGCCAAAGATTATGCTTTACTTAATATAAAGAACAGGAAGGAATCATTACTCTCAAGGGATAAAGCATGCTCTTTCCTAAGAAATAAGTTCTTAATTTCTAAGAGCTGTCCCCCCCCCCCCCCCCCCCGCCCAGGCCCCTCTGTAGTTTTAAAACGCTCCAATCTGAGAATTTCTGTTTCCCCAGGACAAGAAGGCAAATCTGCAGGCTGATCAACTTACATCTCCGGCCTCCTCTGTAGGAGACACCACGGGATGCCTGTCCCTAACCCCCACCCCTTCTTCGGGGTAGAGCCCTGGTTGTGTCTGAATGTCCACTCCTCGCGCTGGTGGTTCCTGGGTGGATCCTGATTGGTCTAAGCCATCTCCTTTGCCTGCCAGCGATTGGTTCAGCGGTAGCATGTGACCCAGTTCTGGCCAATGAGATGCGGGGGGAGCATGCTGGGGGCTCTTGCAACATTCTGAAACCATCTCTCCCTTCCGCTTGATTCACATACGTGGAAACTATCTTATGACCAGGAGGGATGCCGTCCCGGGGACAAACCCTAACCTCTGAAGATGACAGAGCAGAGAGAAGAGAACACTCTGGGCCCTTGACGTCATCACCCAGCTGCTGAATTCCCAACCTACAGGTTTTCATCGCGTGAAGGAATGCGCTTTCCTTGTTGCGTCAGACATTTTGAGTTGTGGTTTCTGTCACTTGCAGCCAAATGCATCCTGATTGCTGTAATCTTACTTCTTTCAGCCTTCACCTGGTTTATTTCACATGGTGAGTCCGAAGATGAATGCCAGCCAGCATGGATTATTAGGACTTTTATTTGTGTTATTTATATTGCCGGCCTTGGAAGATACACTGATTGTCTGTTTCTCTGCTTCTCAAGTTTACACGGATTGATGTGTCTGAACCAGACTGTGACAAAAGACCGAGCCATTGAAGGGCACCAATGATCACATGCAAGAGCTGGGAACAAGATCACTGGGCATGGGGACCTCTGGGTTCCTGTCCTGGCTCACCCTGATGGATTGTGGGACTAACCTCCCTCCCCTGGACGGGGCTCTGACTCGACTGACCATAAGGACCTGGTCATCTGACATATTAAGATTGAACAAGCCATTTCCATCGATCTATCTGCATCCTTGACGATGCTGCGGCCAGGGGATCAGGACGAGGCTTACAATCCGGGATCTAGAAAAGGTGACATTTCAGGTGAAAACCCTATTGATCCTATAGTGAGTCTGGAAGGGGACCGTGGAAGCCATTCCATTCCCAATTTCATGTTCTGTCGGTCTGCCCCAGCTCCTGCAAGTCCAGCTCAAGCATGCCATTCTCTTGGGTTAAGCGGTGCCATCTCCCTGCTGGTCTTTCAAAGGAGGGAAAGAGCTGGGGGATCAATCACTGTCCTATTCTGAGGAGTCAGGGAGTGGAGAGCAGTTGCTGACAGCGGCTTCCTGGTTCCCAGAATCGATCTCAGTTCCCAGCCAAGATGTGAGTTTTCTCTCTCTAACTCCCGAGAGGTTTGAGGCGTTGCAACAGGAAGCTTTTCTCTCCATTCCGTACCGATTCCTCTGTACCTAGGTTCTGTAACTCAAGAAGCAGCATGCCTAGTGGAGGAGTAGAAGAAGCCACAAAGCTCTCCAGACGTGGGTTCAAATCCCAGCTTTTGTACATACTAACGCGAGATTCACGAACGTTAGGGCGGTGCCTGCTGAGGTGTCCCCAGAGCCCAGCACAGTCCGGGGCACATAGTAGGTGCTCAACAAAAAATCAGTGGGTGGCTATCAGTGTGGTTCTGGGAAATGTCCTTGACCCCTTTGAACTTCAGCATCTTCATCTCTGAAGGGAAGGTGGTTTTTGCCAGCAGGTTTTTAATGAGGATGAGACGAGATGATGGATGTGGCGTTGCGTCTGGCTGCTTGTCACAGTGCCTGAAATGCCATCACAAGTCAGTCCTTCCCAGTCAAGCACTAGGGTCTCGGCCGTGGCCTGGGCATCATAGTAAGCTGCCTGCCATCAACCAGGGGCTCGCCAGCTATTACCACCCACCAGCCACAGCGGAGAGCCCCCTTTCCCACCTCCCCGTGTGTGTGTGTGTCCTTCCTCCACAGCTCCAACGTCTGGGCGCCAACCAGAAACTCAGTCAATCATCCCGATATTTGCTGCACGGGCACCAAACAGCTGCATGGTGGAAACCGGGGAAAAGAAAATCCTGGGGTCCACCTCTGGGCTCCAAGGGTCCTCGAGCATCAGGTGTCTAGCTGGACTTTCTGCTGTGGCTTCGCCCAGTGCCCACCACAGACCTGGCGCCCGGCTGATTGCTCCATCCATGATTTCTAAGTGGAAGGATAAACACAGGAAGTTTGTGGTCGCGGTTGTACCAGCCAAATCCTTAACAGAGTCCTGGTCCGGAAAAGAACTACAAAACAATGCGGGGGGCGGGGTGTGGTGGGTGGGACGGGAGGCATCTGGTTCCTTTATTCTCAGGCTGCAATTAATCAGACAAAGGGGAAAGGAAAAGGCCAGGGGAGATAAAAGCACTGAATGGAAACCTCCTCGGTTTGGGAGCGCTCCTGATGGTACAGGGGCAAGACCTCCGCGCTGTCGGTCTTCCCCAGCTCCTGCAAGTCCAGCTCAAGCATGCCATTCTCTTGGGTTAAGCGGTGCCATCTCCCTGCTGGTCTTTCAAAGGAGGGAAAGAGCTGGGGGATCAATCACTGTCCTATTCTGAGGAGTCAGGGAGTGGAGAGCAGTTGCTGACAGCGGCTTCCTGGTTCCCAGGTTGGGGCGGGGAGGGCTCAGTATCCACGTCTGTGAAATGGGCGATAGTCCCCTCCTGCAAGTTTCCTCAGGATAGGAAAAAAAAAAAAAAAAGTGAAAACACTTTGGAAACCGTGTATTGTAATAGCGATCGTCTTGAAACTCGATGATGGTGATGATTCAATCAAAGGAACGTCCGTTTATGGTTATTTCTCCATTTGTACAGCAAAGGATTGTGAGCACGTTTCCTGGGCTGAGCTCCGCTCTGGGTGCCGAGGATTCAGAGGTGCACCAGACAGACGAGGGCTCCTCCGCCCAGCAGAGGGACAGACTGAAGGCAGCTAAACACAAATACACAAACTTCTTCCAGATGGCAGGAAGTAGTGTCAGGGATGGAAAACAGGAGATCTGATAGACAGTGAATAGGGATGGGGCTGCTTTATCTGCAGGGAGGGGTCAGAGGGGTCAGGAAGGGCCTCACTCAGGAGAGGCTGGGACTGGAAAGAGGAGGGGGGCCCGGTCATGCCATCAGCGGTCTGGGAACAGCAAATACAAAGGCAGGGAGGGACGCCTGGATGGGGAGCAGCACGAGCTGAAGATGGAGGAGGCAGTGCCGATCCTCTAGGACTTCGCAAGCCCCATCCTACACATCTCAACTCAAGCGTCTCTTCCCCAAGGATGTTTCCCTGGTCTTTGGACAGGCTCAAGGGGTTTGGATTGCTGGGCTCCGTGATGGAAGCTCACTCCCGCTGCTTCATGGAGGGTGGATTGTGGGGGGCAAGGCTGGGAGCACGGAGACCAGGGAGGAGGCTGACGTACTTCCAGATGAAAGTGGGTGGTGTATGCGAGCCCGGCACCTGCTAAGTGCTTATGTGTGACATCTTGAATCCTCACGGCAACCCCGTGAGCTGCAGATTCTTCTTATACCCATTTTACAGATGAGAAAACTGAAGCTCTGGAGATGATGAACTGCTTGTCCAAGTCATAGAGCCTTAACTGAAGCCCTAACCCTAGCCGATGTCCATGGTGGAACTGGGATTCAAGCCCAAGCCTTCTGACACCTGAGCCCACATGACCCTGTCGTAGCCATCAAAGGCTACGAGGACAGGGCTGGGGTGACCCCTGGTAAGGCTCAGTCCTTCCTGAGATGCTGCCTCCCTGGATGGACCCTGCTGAGACTACGTAATCTCCCCCTGACTTGCTCTCTTGAATCTGATTCTGTTCAGAGTGCCAAAGGGAGTGGGGAGTCCCTCCTGCAAGCACCATGAATTAGTTCATAAATTTTACATTTTAAAATTTATTTTTCAAAATACTTTTATTGAGGCCTAACTTACTACAGTATAAAGTGCAATAATCATATACGTATAGACAAATGATGGATGGTTTGATGAAGATAGCCGCGTACCTACCACCTAGATCCAGATAGAGCGCATCGTCTCCCCTACGCAGGACAACTGTGAGGGATAACAAACACGGCCTGTCTCTGCCCTGTACCAGGGTTTCCCAAGGTCCCCTGCTTTCCCTTTATAGGATTCCGCTGGAAATGCCCCAATGACGACCCCCCCCCCCAGATCCCGGACAGGGGTCCTTCGGGGCAGCTCAGTACCAAAGCCCTTACTGACAAACTGGCAGCTCGGTGAACGCCCAGGTCTGTTCTAGAACAGCGATGCTCAGAAAAGTCGCTCACATGGGCATTTTCCCATGCATCTCATGTCCCAACAGTCAGGGAGGTGGGAGGTCCCATTCTGATCTGCAAAGAACCTCAGTTTCACCGTCTGTAAAAGGAGGGGGGGGATGGGAAGGGATGTGGTTTTTAAGATTCCTAGGGCTGTGAGGAAATGACAAGCCCATCCAGACACTGTTTCCTTCCTCCGAGAGGAAAAAGCAATCCGTCAGATCCCCCCCACCCCTGGTTCCCACCTCCTTAAAATCTGACACCGGACAGAGAGCGTATGCTTGCCTCTCTCCAGGGAGGAGTCTCGTTAGAGGACAGTCTGTGTTTCCAAGTTGCTTTCGAGTCAAACACACTTGGGTTGGAATCCTAGCTCTGTCACTTATTAGCTGTGTGACACCGGGCAAGACACTGAACCTCTCTGAACCTTCATTTCCTCATGGGGAATGGGGACAGGGATGGCTGCTACCACAAAGTTCGTCCTAAGGATTCAACGAGATAATGAAACCAAAGCACATGGAGGGTACCCAAGCCCCGGGCATGCTCAATTAATACCATCTACTATTATTATGGGTCGTGCTTTCTTGAGGCTTTGGGCCCAAGATAAGCGTCCAGTGCACCTGTGCTTCCTCCACCCTTGACTACCTGTCTCCTTGCCCACACCTGCCCGTTGACCAGGCCTTTGGGCAGTAACTGGCTGCCCCCCAGGGGGAGAGACTTCTGGAAGCTCCCCGGGACAGAGCTCAGGTGACCTCCAAAGTCAAACCCTAGTCCAGGCACTTAGCGTCTTGTCTGCATAAATTCCCCCCGCCGCCGCCCACAAGTGCACATTAATATGCCTCAGTTCCTCTTAGGTTAATATATGTATTATTTATAGGGCTTTATTATGTGCTCAGAGGGCTCCCCTGAGAAATGTAATTGTGCACTGGGAGGTAAATTTGAATAATATTTACAATTAATTTCCATCAATAAAGCAACGCACCGAGGCCTCTGTGCAGCTGAAATGGGCCCTGGGTTGGCTTCCCGCTAACCGCTCCCCTGAGAAAGCTTGGGTAGCTTTTAAGTATCTCTTGAATAGTCCACTTCTCTCGAGCTCTACCTCTGCTCCCATCCTCCCGGCTTCCCCTTCGGCCCTTCCCATCCTGCCCTGCCCAGAGCAGCCCCGGGCATTGGGCATCACGGCAAGATGCCGATCGGAGCGTGGCCTGCCCTGCCCATGGCCCCCCCTGCTCTCCTCTCCATCCTATCTGTTGTGGGCTCATTCTACTCCCTCGGCCGCAGCCCTCATCCCCTTCTGTCCCTCGCCATCACTCTCTCCTCCCACGCTGTTCCCACCACCTGGAGCACCCTCTCCCGCTCCCCCCCTCCCTCCTGCCACAGAATCAGCACCTACCCATCCTACACATCTCAACTCAAGCGTCTCTTCCCCGAGGAGGTTTCCCTGGTCTTTGGACAGGCTCAGATCTCTCTATAATAGGTGTGTAGCGCTTAGTGCGGCAGTTTTCTATTGAGGGTGTGGTTTTTAAAAAACTATTGGCTGTGTCTCCCAGTAACCAATGGAGGAGCTCCCGAGGACAGAGGCCGTGTATGCCCTGCTCACCCTTGCATTCCCGGCGCCGACCACAGCAGTGGCAAAGAAAAGGTAGTAAATAGATTTTTATGGAATGGATGAATGGGTGGGCATAGAAATGGTTATGTAAATGGCTGGATGGGCGGGTGGGTAGATGGATGTTGGGGTGGATGGGTGGGTTCTATCTTTTTTTTTTTAATTTTATTTATTTATTTGACAGAGACAGCAAGAGCAGGAACACAAGCAGGGGGAGTGGGAGAGGGAGAAGCAGGCTTCCCGCTGAGCAGGGAGCCCGATGTGGGACTCGATCCCAGGACTCTGAGATCATGACCTGAGCCGAAGGCAGCCGCTTAACGACTGAGCCACCCAGGCACCCAAGGGTGGGGTCTATCTTGAGTCAGTTACTAACAACCTACTGTCCTTGGCTGCTAAGAAATTGAAGTAAGTGGAGGGAGTGCTTTTCAAAATGCAGATTCTTTGAAGTCCTAAATTTGGGGACTGGTAGGGAGTTTCGGGCTTCCTCCTGCTGCTGCCTCCCAGCACTGCTGTGTGACTTTGGACAGCACACTGCACTTCTCTGAGCCTGGCCTGCTGTTCTGTGAGGTGGAGGAAGGCAAAGGGGTTTTGGGGGGCAGGAACGTCCAGCTCAGCGCCCCACTCTCACCTCAGTCTCTTTATTCAAAAGCAACTTTGTCCTTAAAGGGAGAAAGCAAGCAAGCCCCCCTCCTGAATTATTTCGTGGTTGGACAGGCGGCTTCCCGGTTCCTCCTGGTCCTGGATACCATGCCCCAGCAGCAATTTTCCAAATTCAGCGTTTGGCAACCACAAGCCCCAGGCACCCCAGCTCCCCCAGAGCACCACATGCTAGGGAGGAATAGGAGAGAGGAGGGCCAGGGAACCACGGATCACTTCCATCCAAGCAAATACCGAGTCCGTTTGCCCCGAAGGGCCGCTCTCAGCTCCCTCATCTGTAAAATGGGAATGGCCCTCATGGCTCTCACTGTTGGGTTCTCTCCTCTCCCACCCAGCCTGGCCCCTAACCCTGCCAGAGCCAACTCTGGGGGCAGGCTTAAGCCACTCCTTCCTCATTCCTCATCTGGGTCACTGTCCCCTCCTGAGCCCCTCCCCCTTGTCCCCTTGCTGCCCCCCTCCCCCTTTCCCCTACCTCTCTCTCTCTCTCCTTCCTCCCATAGGCTGAAGAAGCTAGGAGATCGGGCAGCAGACCAGGTTCAAAGCCCAGCTCCACCATTTACTGGCTGTGTGACCCAGAGCAGGTGGGGTCTGCAATCAGAACCTCCTTCATCACCCGTGCAGCTCTGATGGTCCTCTTCTCATTTTGAGGGTCTGATGGGATCGTGAGCCTGACACATAGCACTTGCTTAATAAATGCCAGACCCCTTTGCTTTATCTCTATTCTGCATTTCCTCTGTGCTTCCCTCCCCCCTCCCTCTCAAACCCCACCTTCTCTGCTTGTCCCTGGGCCCGCTTCCCCGTCCGCCCTCGGCCCACCCACCCCACCCAGGAAGCAGCACTTGGACGCCCCACCGGCCAGGTCCTGGCCCCGAAGGGGGGGGGGTGGGCCTCTCAGGCACAAAGCACATTGGCTGCCTGTGGAGTAATGCAGGTGCACACTCTTTGTGAACCACGGGAACTTTGTATGTGTGACCTGGGAGATCCTCTAAAGAAGCTGCAGGGACAAGATTCAGGAGGATGTCATGTTTGCATTTCAGTATTTAATGAGAAACTCCTGGTGGGGCAGCCAGGAAGAGGCCTGACCCTAAGGAGGAAACAGCTGGTTTGAATTTTACTCCTGTTCATCAGCTTTTCCAAGGACAAAATGATTTCCTGGCTCCCCGGCCCGACCCGGCCGGCACGCAGCCCAGGAGGAGCGAGGGCCCGAGCCCGAGCGAGCAGCACCTGGGGGTCAGAGCCCGGGTGGCTGAGGACCGTCTCTGGGGCCTGACGTCCCACGCAGTCTCGTGCCTTAGCCACTTCACCTGTGCCGCTGTGGTGGGAGGTGACAAGGCGCACTGGGCAATCTTTCAAGCTCCGTTTCTTGCTCTCCGACGGCCCAAGTTTAGATTTCCTGAAGCCACTGGACGCCCAGACTTGGGGTCAATTCCGAGCTGCCTCATCATAAGCACAATGACCCACGGAGGGAAGGAACAGTCTGTCTCTTAATGAGGTGTGATTTCCAAACAGCCCATGGCCTCGGGAACGTGCCCAGCGCTGTGTAGACATTACATCTGTTCATTGCATCTTGTCACGGAATTGGCTTCACAACAACACTTGGAAGACAAGAGAATGTGGACGCTTGGAGGCCAGAGGGCCTCGGGCCCACCAGTGACGGCCTCTGTCCCCCCACCACCTTCCCTGGAGGCCTTGGGGGGGGGGCAGCAGATGGGAAACATGGTGGGCACGAGTGGACGGGCATCAGGGGACTGGAGGCCAAGTGTACTTTCTCTGCCATGTTGGGTCATTTTGGAAAACTATTTGCAAGGCTGACTTATGGGCTAGTAAGAGGTTTATATTAATCTGCCGAGGAATCAATATTTATGGTGAAAACCCCAAGCCTCTCTCGAAACCCTGATTCTGCAGCTTTCTCTGAGCCAGGCAGACCTAGTTTCAAATCCAGGTTCTGGCAGAGGCCTGCTGGACGCCCTCAGGGAGGTTACTTAACCTCTCTGAGCTTCAGCTATCCCTCATATGTAGAAGGGCAGTACTAACTGTGCCGAACTCAGGCCTGCCAGGGGGAATACACGAGATAATACATGGGCAGTGTTTAGGGTAGGGGGTGCTAATAAATGCAGGCTATCATGAGAGTCTAGAATATTCTCAATGGATACATTCGTCATTAAAAAAACAGAGGATCTGGCGCCAGACAGAGCGGGGGTTCACATCTTAACTCTGCTTCTGGCTAGCCGCGCGGCGCTGGGTGACTTACTCCCCGCCCCACCCCCACGGAGCCCCGGCTTTGTCATCTCTAAGTGGGACAATGACACTGCAGCCCAGGAAGGTGTCAGTCCTCGTCGAGAAAAGGCAACAGGGCTGCACGTGGAGGGGCTCCACGCCTGTGGCGTCCCCACGGCCCGCATCTCAGCGGCACGCGACAAGGGCCCAGGCTGCAGGCTCTGCTGAGCTCAGTGACCGAGCCCTTGGACCTTCTCTTCAACCTGCAGGCCGCTCCCAGGTTGCTTCCTGAAGCTGATTTTGGCAAGGCTTTGAGGAAGCTGAGGAGGAGGACAGGCCCTCCTTCCCTGGCCCCCTGACCTGGCGTGCTTAATTCTGAGCACTGGCAGTCAGAGCCGGTGGACCAGGGAAGGAAGGGACAGTCCCCGGGGACGGGGTGGAGGCTGTGGGTGACGCTGCCCGCCATGACCCAGACCCCAGGCAACAAAGGCAAGGGGAGAGCGGGGGCGTGGGGCGAGGGGCTGGCACCACCCCCATCCCCCAAATAGCCGCCGCCCCCAAAGCACCGTCACCCTGGGAAGTTCGAGGGTGAGCACCTTCAGGCTGCCTCCCTTGAGGGCCTTAGCTCTCCTCCCTCCCCCGCCTCTCCCAGGCCCCAGGTCCTCACAGAGAGAGTCCAAGGTTGAGAGGACACAGCATGCCCTGTCCACCGGGCCACTCGAAGAAAGGAGTTCCAGGCCCTGGACTCCCAGCTCAAAACACGGGTCAGCCCCGGGCAGACTACAGCGGGCATCAGTGGGTCCTGAAGAGGTTTCTGCCGTGGTCTTGAGAAGGCAGAGCTCGGGGCCTCCAAGGCCGGAGTGTCTGTCCATCGGGCTTCCCAGATGAGCCTCAAAGCATGCTGGTCTCCCTCTCGTTCATCGACGACATCTTGGTAAAGCTCCTGTGGCTGGGGTAGGAGGAGTGGCCCGTGTCCTCGCTCAGAGCGTTGACCAGGCGGGAAAAGAGGGCCACCTTGAACTTTCTGAAGTCCTGGCCCATGAAGACGTACAGAATGGGGTTCATGCAGCTGTTGGCGATGGCGATGGCAGTGGCCAGGGGCAGACCCAGGCTGAAGACGGAGCCGGGCACGGCGGCGTGGTGGAGCTCCAGCAGGTAGAGCGTGTGGTAGGGGCACCAGCAGAGGAAGAAGGTGATGATGATGGTCACGATGATCTTGAAGGGCTTCTTGGTCTTGGCCAGGCGGTTGCGCCGCAGCTTGCAGACAATGGTGAAATAGCAGGCCGTGATGATGAGCACGGGGACCAGGAATCCACAGAGGAAGCGGGTGACGGTCACCACCACGTGCCGGCCGAAGCCCACGGGGTCCAGGCGGGTGTGAGCGGGCCACGGGGCAGAGGCGGCCGCGGACAGGCTGAAGTTGTTAAAGCAGGATATTTTCCCATGCACGCGGGCCGTGTCCCGGAAGACCAGGGACGGAGAGCTCAAGAAGAAAGCCAGGACCCAGATGACCACACAGGCCACGTAGGCCAGCCGCACACTGCGGTGGTTCTGCGACCAGACGGGGAGGAGCACAGAGATGCAGCGGTCGAAGCTGATGACAGTGAGCAGGAAGACGCTGGTGTACATGTTGTGGATGAGCAGGAAGTTGCTGATCTTGCACATGGCCGTCCCGAAGACCCAGTGGTAGTCCATGGCGGCGTAGGCGATGTGGATCGGGAGGAAGACGTTGAACAGGAAGTCCGCCACGGCCAGGTTGAGGAACCAGACAGTGTTCACCGTCTTCTTCATCTTGAAGGTGGCGATGATGATCACCAGCCCGTTGCCCAGGATCCCGAGGAAGCAGACGATGCTGTAGACCACCACCAGGAAGATCCTGGCCACCTTGCCTTCCAGGGGAGAAGACTCCTCCAAGACCATGATGGGGTCAAAATCATCCGAGTAGTCATCGTAGGCGAGGGAGGAGTTGTAATCCTCATCGCCCATTCTCTGCGAAGGGAGACAGGGGTCAGTAGGGGAAGCGTGAGGGGACTGGCTCTAAGAGCTTGGCCAACACCAGCAAGGCCGACAGGGTTCTGCCGGACTCTGAGCCAGGCCAGTTTGGTATCTTGATGGCTTAAGTACTTACTTAACTACAAACCCCATTTTACAGACGGGGAAGCTGAGGTGGAGAGAGCCTAAGTCACTTGCCCGAGGTTATACAACGGAGAAGAGGCGGAGCCGGGAGCCACAGCCCTCCTTCAGAGTCTGTTCTCCTGACAACCCTGTTTTGCTAACTCTCTGGGACCCCCCCCCCCTTCCCCTTATAGTCTAGTGAGGGAAACGAACATTCGTCAGATTCCTCAACTCGTGGTAAAATCGCAGTGATGCTCGGTGCAATGAAGGAGGGGTGCGGTAGTGCTGGGAACTTGGTTCCGGCCATGTTTCCCAAACCCCGTGCTGGCATTCTCCAAGTGCTCCCACCTCGTCATGGGTCCCCCACCAGTGCCCTTTGGAGACATTTGTTCAGACCACAGAAGCCCCTCACCGTTCACTGTTAGGGTGTCCAAGGCTCTCCGATGGGGGTCCTTGGCCAGTCAGTCCCTGGGCACAGCTAGAAACACCTGCAGGAAAGGATAGAGAGGTAGCGGTTGGATCCAGGGATAGAGCCAGAGATCGGATCTGTTGTCACCGCTCCCAGTTTACAGAGGAGGAAGCAGAGGCTCAGAAAGGCTCAGTGATGCCCAAGGGCGGAGGCTGGGGAGTGGTGGAGCCCCTCGAACCCAGATGAACTGCCGGCGCCTTCATCCCAACCCCCGCCCCACCCAAGCACATCCACAAAGGGCCTGCAGGGGCAGGGGCAGAGGAAGGCACAGGGGGAGGGGGGTGCGGGTGGGGGGCAGTGTGTGGATAGCTCCATGCGAGTCTGCTGCCAGGACAGCCCCAGAAAGCACCATTCCAGTTACTGGGAAGACAGAAGAGGAATGGCCCTGAACACCCACCACGCCCCTCGTTTTGTCTTCCCAGGGCCTCTTTGAGGCAGGCGTGGTGACTCCCGTTTTGGATCTGGGGAACCGAGGCCCAGAGAGAGAAGCCTCCTTCCCCCTGGGCGTTGCCCGGGCCCCGTGGGGGCTGTGGATCACATGCAGACCCGCCGGCGCGACCGCCTGGGGAGGAGACGGACACGAATACATTCACTGAGCACCTACCATGTGCCAGGCAACTTAAGTGGTACTTGGGCCAATTCCCAGAACCACCTTGTTGGGGATTTTCCCAGTCTAAGGAGGAACGCACTGAGATTCCGGGGAGTTGGCAAGCTTGGGAGGTCTTGGAGGCACGCCCGCGGGCATGGTTCAAACCCAACCTCGACCATCTGCCAGCTATATGGCTTTGGATCAATGACTCCTTCTGAGCCTTTGCTTCCTCATCAATAAAATGGGGATACTCACTCCTTCGCAGAATGGATGTAAAAATCGCAGGCCCTGACAATATGGCGCATCGGTTCCGTGCTGGCGCATAATAAATCCTCAAAAAGTATTAGTGATTCCGTTAGGGCCCGGGTTGGGGGGGGGCGGAAACCACTGAATTCCAAGATGGGATTTGAACACGGGGCTCTGACAGCCCTACGCCCAGGCACCTTCCACCACCCAAGCTCTTCCCATCCTGACACATGGGCTCCAAACCAGATGTTCAGCTCTCGAGACTGCCAATCAATGCTTCATTATAAATAACTCAACTTCCACTGTGGAAATGCACTGCTGGTCCTTAATGGGCTTGAGGTTGTATTTTATGGCAGAAAAGACATCTTTCGCTTTTATTAAATAAAAGCCTCTTGGACAAGCCCCTTGAGCATCATTCTGGGTTCAAGGGACTCAGAATTCAAGTGTCACCCCACTTGGGTATCATCCTACTTCTGCAGGCTGGGAAGATAGTCCCAACGTGCCCAGTGAGGGGTCCCCCGGGGCTTCCTGTGGCCCCTGGAATGCAGAGAGCACATGGGAACAGCATGCCCCACCCCCATAACTGGGGGGGAATATGACTGGTGGTCATGACCAGGTCTGCTGAACAAGGGCTCTCACCATCCCTACGTGCTGCCCCTGAAATCATGGTCCGATGACAGGCACCAAGCATCTCCTTGAGAACAAAATGACCATGTCCTTATTCCCTACACTGGGCCGTGCTGGCCGCAGGGATGAGGAAATGGCTTCCCTAGGGTCCCTTCCCACAGGAGCTCACAGCCAGTCACAAGGCACAGGACAGAGGTGTGCTGGGGCCGGAGCAAGGCCAGGAAGCCCGAAGCAGGCTGGAGGGGGGTGTCCCCCAGCCTGGGCATCAGTCCTACACTTCTTGGGGCAGGCAGGATAGTCTCCCTGGGCCCAGCATGCCTCCTTCATTGGCCGTCGGCGGCGGGGTGGGGGGGTGTCTGAGCCCCAAGAGGAGAGTGAAGAGGAGTGGGGATCCAGCACTTTGCACAGCGTCTGCAGAGATGCCCTGGACACAGATAACGTCACGTCTGGCTCTCTGGCTGGGCCGGGAGCAGCTCGGGGTCAGAGGCCATGTCTTCTCATCTGTGAGCAGGGTGGGGGGTGGGCAGGGTGAGGCGGCACAAGGTGGCCCTGACATCCTCTGGGCGTGTCCATCCATCCACCCCCTCAGCCGACTAGGAATCAAGTGAGTCAGTGTCCCCAGTTGGCTTGTGCCCTCCCCCTGAGCCCCTCGGCCCTCCCGGGAGAGCGTTTCATCACACGCCCGCCCTCGGCCTGTCCCGACCCACATCCCTCCCGCCTGAGCCCGTTTCTGCGCAGTACAGCGGAGGGGTAGAGGACACAGACGCTGGGGCCTGGCCAGGCTGCCAGCTCCCAAATCCTGGGTCTGCACGAACCTCCTGTGAGCACGGGCAAGTCAGTTAGCTTCTCTGCACCTCAGTTGTCTTATCTGTAAAATGGGTGTGATCCTCACAGTCTCTAACTCATGGGATGGCTGTGAGGCTTGAAAGTCACGTGTAAAGTTCTTAGAACAGGGCAAGCACTATGCTGTTCCCGTTTTTGCTATGCCCCAGGATTCTACTCTTAAGGCCCTCCTAAAATGAACTTGGGAAGGGAGGAGGGGCCGGGAAGGCCACAGGACCAGGGAGTCCTGCCCACTTATCTCCCCATTTCTGGGTTCAAGAGCGGATCAAGGGTGACACAGGCAAGGATTTTGCTTCTCTAAGCTCCTCTAATCTCTTCGCCTCTCAAATAGGGGTAAGAATGCCTCCCTCGTGTTGTTGGGAAGGTCAGGTGAAGCGACAACGAACCCTTGGCCAACTGTAAATTAAAAAGAGCTATAAAGTTCTAGTTATTTGTGTTCCTTAAACAAGTAATCAGGAAGCTCCTGAAGAAAGTGTAACTATAGATCCATTGTATGTGTATATACACATAGCCAATATTTATTTGAGCGCTCACTATATGCCCAACGCTGCTCGGCCAGGCTCCATGCAATGCTCCCGACAGCCCTGAAGGGGTAACTTTAACTTGCAGGTGCAAAAAATGGAGGTTCAGAGAGGTGAAGCAACTTGCCCAAGGCCACACAGGTGGGAAGTTCGGACCTCCAAGGACCCCAAGTGAGCAGTGTCTTGGGCTCCCCCTGCTTCCCTGAGGGATTAAGCTGTCCCCAGTCCCGCCACTCACCCCTTGGAGCTCTTTAAGCCTTAGCTTTGAAGCCTGAGAGCTCAGACCTTCGTCACATTCTTGATCCTCCTACAGAGCTGCCTTCCCTGAGCCACCTTGCCAGGTTCCCCTTCGTCTTTCCTTCAAGATGCTTAGACTCGGCTCCATGTGAAAATCATACCTGCAATGCCATGTGTATCCCGGTCCGTGAGCCATGGCCCACCCACTGCCTCTCTCGGGTGCCCTTTGTGAAGGCCCCTGCTCAGTGGGAAATGCCCAGGAGAATTCAGGGTAAAGAACAACATTGCTTCCCCTGAGGCACTGGGCTGTTTCCTCATTCTTAATAATTCAAGTTCAACAACTGATCACATTTCCCTTTTTGACGTGGCCACAAGGAAGCTCAGAGTCACATTTGCAGGTCAAAGGCAGCAACGGCGTCCACCCTGCTGCCCCCCCTCAGCCTTCTGCACTGGTTCCGGCTGCTTCTTAGGTCTGCAGCGAGTTATACTTTCCACTGGTTTCCGGGTGATAAATAATGATTGATTGGGTGCACACAAGAGCCCAAACGCTATATAAATACTTTCACTGCACTAGCTCACACGTCCCCAGGAAGCCCCGGGAGTGGTGCTGCTGTGACCGCCCCCCATGTGAAGGCGAGGGAGCGAGGCTATTGTCGAGGCTGGTGACCAATTCACACCCAGGATGATCAGACCTTGAGCCCTGCTCTTAACCACTGTGCTTTCCAGAAGGCGGAGCACCTCTTGCTACATCTGTTCTCACCCCTCCTCATGCGCTAGGGCGTCCAGCTCCATCTTCCCGGGCACCTACGCATTGCTCTCCTTTTCCTAGCCCCTCAAGGAGTCCACCTTCCCCAGTTCTCAGGACCAGTGACCCTGAGCTTACACCCATTTGGAACGGGGCCTTGAGCTGGGCTGCTCTGAGGCCGCTAGGACAGACTGCCCAGGCCACGGAGACAGCGCCCTGCCTCGGCGCCCCCTCCTCCCTGGCGTCCCCTCCCGGAGACCTAGAGGAAGCGCACGAAGGAAAGGATGGCTTTCTTTTCCTTTATGGCCTCAGCTCACCCTCCCAGCAGCCCTGAGAAGCAGGCAGGACAAGTGTTCTTATCATCCCCATTTGGCAGGTCCCAAAACAGAGGCCCAGAGAGGAGAAGCAACTTGTTCGGGTGTGGGCTTGGACCTCGCAGCCTCCAGGACTGTGAGAATGAAGGTTTGTTGCTTCAGCCCCACAGTCTCGGGCATCCTGCTACAGCAGCCTGGACGGGGGCTGAGCCCTCTCGGGGGCTCCACTGCGATCCCAGCGCAGCGGGGCCGATCCGAGGACTAACCCCCAGGCTGCTGCGAGGCTTGAGTAGGTGGGGTGTGTTTGGGGGCACTTGGGCGCTGCCTGGGGCACGAAAGCTCACCACTGTAACTAACAGAGCACCTCCCGTGTGCTGGACAGCAGGCCACACACTTCACACCCCCCCTTACGACAGCCCTCTGGGGCCGGGACATGAGTGTACCCATTTACAGATGGGGACACGGAGGCACAGGGAGGCAAAGTAAGGTCTGTGAAGCACTGTACCCACACCCTGTAGAGCCTAAGGCCACTGTAGTCTTTGTCACTGTTGCTGGTGTTTGTGGGGTGGGGGTGGGGTGGCCAGAATCAGCATCCTCTAGAGTTTTCTATCGGTACCCGCTTCTGACCCCACTGGTCCCTTCATCTCCACTCTGGCCAACGCCCAGTCCTCTCCCTGCGATGCTGACCACGTCCTACCCGCTGCCCCCCCAGCACCCCGAAAAGGCCTGCCGGACGGCAGACGCTCATTCTTCACCAGTGCCCAGCTCAGTGCCTGGCACAGCCCAAGTGCTGAAGAGGTACGTGTGGTATTCATTCCCGGCTTCGCCATTTACCGGACACTTCTGTGTGGCAGGGGCCAAGCCCGTTAGAAATGCTGTCACGGGCAACAGTCCTGCAAGGAGGCAGGTGCCCTTCTCCCCCGAGGCTTTGGGAACATGGCACGTCTTGCCTACCGTAGCAGTCAGCTCGGGCTGCTGTAACGAAGGACCCCAGGCTGGACGGTTCAAACAAGAGATGTTGATTTTCTTACAGTTCTGGGGGCCCTAAGCCCGGGATCGAGGTGTTGGCAGGATTGGTTTCTCCGAGGGTCCCTCTCCCTGGCTCATACACAGCTACCTCCTCCCTGCGTCCTGTATGGTCTTCGCTCTGTGTGGGTCTGCATCCCGATCTCTTCTTATAAGGAGCCCAGTCAGGAGGGATTGGGGTCCACCCTAATGACCTCATTTTACCCTAACCACCTCTTCAGAGGCCCTGTCTCCAAATACAGTCACATGCTGAGATATTGGAGGTTAGGACGTCAAGATACAAATTTGGTGGGGGGGATACAATTCAGTCTATAACACCTACACGTTGGCATTATTGTTATAACCTAGCGCTGCTATTTGTGGTTCCTCCAGATGGCTCACACTGAGTGTGGGGGGTCTTATCCCCAGCTCTCTGCCCCATGGCCTCACCCATGCTGGGGCCTAAGTCCCATCCTTACAATGGGTTACACACACACACACACACACACACACACACACACACACACACAGAGGCCCTGCCTCCAGGGCTGCCGGCCTCCCAGATATTTATAATCTCCAAACCCATCAACGGATTGTCATCTACAATGTACAAGAAACTCCTTCCTTCAAATCCAAAAAGAGAGCAATCCCAACAGAACAAAGGTCAAATGATATGAACAGGTAATTTACCAGAGGGAAACCTCCAAATGTCAGCATATGACAAATTCTTGCTCGAAGACATGCAAATGAGAACCACAGCCAGATAACACTTTGTGCCCACTGGACTATGGCACGAATACAAAGCTGGCATGTCTACCCCTCAGGCTGGCAGGGTGGGGGCGCACGGGCTCTCATGCCACACTGTGGGTACCCGTGAACCCCTGTGCACCTTCCAGCCCCGGGAGGCACCAAACACCAGGATGCTCATGTGCAGTATTTGTGTGTGTGTGTGGGGGGGGGCATGACTTAGCTTTAGCTCTCCAGAAGCAAACCTCAAGTGAGGATCCCTGCAAAAGTGATTTATCAAGGAAATGTTCCAGGAAAAATCAGTAAGGGAGTGGAGAAATAGGATCCGGAAGGGGAGGAGGCTGGGCAAGGGTGCAGAAGGTGCTCTTGGCTCTTGCTTGTGCTCAGGGAACAATGGAGGTCACGGTCCAGGAGGCTGAGTATTTGTATCCCTCTGCCCTGCCCATGTGCATTCCCAGGCACTCCCAGCCCCTGAGGTCAATCCTCCAACAAAGAGTGAAGGTCTGGCTGTCAGGGGCAAGAGACCACGGGGAGACTGTGTGCACAAAAACAATCAAGATTCCGGGGGGCTGGGAGGGGGGGCAAGCACACAGAGGCGTCCACTGATGGCTGGAAGCTGGAGGCCCCTGAATGTCCATTGTGGGAGAGGGAACCAGTGAATGCTGTGCAGCTGGTAAAAGCAACAGATCATCCAGTGTATACACAGCAGCGGTATTCGGAGCGTCTTAAAACCACCTAACCAAAACAGCACTTAAGTGCATTGAAAACACACACGCAAAAGCAGCGATGCACACAAAACAGTAACAAACGTTTTGCAAGAACACCGCCAAATAACAAGATGCACACTGAACAGATTACAATGGCCCCGTGGGAGCAGCGGTGGGAGGGAGAAGGACAGAAAATGCGGCTAAGAGGAAATGAGCACCGTGAAGAAAGAGAGGTCAAGTGTGGGGGCTTCCGGAGGCCGGCGATGTGAATGAGGATGGATGCAGGGGTGTCATTGTGTCAGCCCCCTCTCATCTCCTGAGGTCCAGGAAAACCCAGAGCAAACAGACAGACACCCCGAATCCTTGGCTGGTGTTCATGTTCGGGCAGGGCTCAGTCCACGCCTGCATCCCTGAATCCCCGATGAAGCCACGCTTGGCCGGCTGAGGACCAACCGAGCAGCCTTGGCCCTGCCCAGGGCCCTTTGGTGCCCCACCCCGAAGCCTCCTCTCAGACTGGGAATGAACTTGGATGCGCCACTGGAAGCCCTGGCCCAGAGTAAGCTGGCTCCGTGGCACCCGAGGCCTCGTACCTCCTTGGTGAGCCCAGCTCCTGCCCAGGACGGATGCGGGCTCAAGTTCACATCTGATTCCTCCTGCCACAGAGAGCAAAAACCTCAGGCGGATGTTACTGGCTTCATTTTTATTCAACAAACACGTATTTAGCCCTCACTACATTCTAGGCACCATTCTAGGCACTATTACGAAGAGGAAACTGAGGCCCAGAGAGGGTGAGTAACTTGCCCAAGGTCACACAGATCGCTCAGGTAAGCAAGGTAGGTCAAATCAGGCACTGTGGATGGAGGAGGAAGCTCCAGGCAGGTAGGTGTCATGTTGGGCTTCAAACTCAGCCTGCCGAACTGCCAAACCCACTCTCTTTCCTTGTCTACCACCTCGCCCGCCCAGAACATTCTGGAATTCTCTGGTCTTTGCTCCAGTGGAACCACCTAAGAGCCCCCACCAGGGTCAATCTGGCAGGGTTCATGGTGTGCATTTTATAGATGGGGCAAAACGAGGTTCCAGGTTCCCCGCGAGTTTTGTGCTGGGCCCCCCTTCCTCTAGTGAATGGTCCGAACGGGAATGTGTCATGATCCCAGGTGCTGCAGGAAAAGTCTTTTGGAGATGGGGGCGCATTCGTGCATCCATCCTGCAGGCATGCGTGGAGCCTGCTGCCCCCGGCCCGGGCTTGGAGGCTGGGATGCA
Organism: Phoca vitulina; assembly: GCF_004348235.1. Classification (NCBI taxonomy): domain Eukaryota; kingdom Metazoa; phylum Chordata; class Mammalia; order Carnivora; family Phocidae; genus Phoca; species Phoca vitulina. The sequence continues at coordinate 335,152 of NW_022589811.1, forward strand.
CCACGGGGGCCTTTCCCCACCCGGACCTCCCCCTAACACTGCGAGGGTGGCTGTCACCAATCCTGCTTTCTCAAGGGGACGGCTGAGGCCAGAGGGGGTGGGGGTGGGGTTGCTTGCCTGAAGTCACACATCTGGCGAGCAGCAGTGCAGGGATTTGAGTCTGGTCCGTCTGCGTCCAAGGCCCCACCTTCCCCAGCTACTGCCTGCTGGCCTGTGTCCCCACGGGCTCGGGACAGCAGGGCTGGGAGGCATCTGGGCAGCAGCCGTGTGCCTCCGGCTTCCCCTCTGTGTCTTTGTTCATGCCCCTCGGCTAAACGGGTGCCCTAAGGCTGCAAAGAACTCAGCTCCCTTTCCGTCTGTGTCTGTCGGTTGGGGCCTCTCCCTGCTTCTCGTCCTTCGGCCCCTCTCTCTCTTTCTCCTCAGCTCTGCGTGTGCGTCTCCGTGTCTCTCTCTCCTCTGTGTAGTCTCCCTGTCTTCTGTCTCCCCGCCCCCAGTCCCCGTCCTCCCCCATGAGAGGCTCAGCCGGCCCCTCGCCTGCCCTCACTCACCTCTGCGCCGACCCAGCCCCCTGCTACCAGTGGCCCCTCGCTCTCCCACCCCGCTGCCTCTCCAGCCACGGCCGGCCTGCCACTAACCTCCTGGCCACGGGCCCAAGGCAGTAAGCGCTTCCCTTCAAGGGGGAGGTCTGGCCTGGCTGACGTCCTCCTCTGCCACCTCCCCCACGGCCCACACTGACGGGCCAGACGGCAGCCCCGGAGGCCTCTCCTCCAGCTCCCTGCAACCTCGGGAAGGGGGATGCCTCTCCCTCAGCGGGCACCCCGTTTTGTGGCTGGAGAAACTGGGGTCCAGACGGAGCAAGTGACCCTCCCTAAGCCACAGAGAAGAAGAGGGGCTCAGTCTGTCCTGTGTGTAGTGTGTCCCCGGAGCCCAGACCTCTGCCTGGCCCGTCACACCCCCCTCCCGCCTCACCCCTCTGGAGCCTCCCTGCAGAGATCTGCGAACGGAGGCTCACTCAGAGAGGTGAAGTGGCCCAGCAGGGCTCCCGTGGCCTTTAAGCCTCAGCCTAGGATTTGAACCGAGGATGCTCTGACCCCCAAATCTGTGCTATTTCTCCTTGCCCAAGATCACAGCCTTGGCCCGCAATTGAAGTGTAAAGAGGCCTTCCACGCACCACTCCTCCTTCACAAAAGGCCCTCCTCAGCCGCATGCTCGCCTCCCACCGGCCCCGACAGCCTCTGTAGGTTCTGACGTCTGTCTGCCGCAGAGTTCCCTGGCTGCCCCCGCCTGCCAGTTGCCCACCGCCCGACAGATCGCTCTCCGAGAGACACCTTAGGGGTTACAATCCCTGGATCCCCAGCTCGGAGGGACTCAGGAACCTCGAAACCACACTGCACTGCAGATATTCCCACCGCAGGCTGGCCGCCAGCCCCGGGACAGAATTAGCTCTGTGTCGGGAGAGAATTTCCTCCCTAGTCCCACGCCCACACTTAGGAGCTCACACTGAGTCACTGCAATGAAGCTAGAAAGTGCTGGCTGCCTAACAGCCTGTCCCATTTTCTTTTGGTTTGGATGGGGCCCTGTTTGAGCTTAGGAACCTGTAGGAGCGGGCCACAGCGTGGAGCTTACAGCCCTGGACCTGGACGAGCCCCTTACTCAGAGACCAGAGGCCCCGGGAAACCTCCAACAGTGATGAGGGCCCAGAAGCAGGAGACCCCCAAAATATCCACCCCGCTGCCTGGTATCCCCCTCATTGGAGTGCCCCCCTTTCCTCCCCAGCGTGCTCTGTCTGTCCCCAGATCCACTCCCCTCCCTGCTCTGTGTCCTAGGGTCCCCCTCGACATCACAAGGCTCTTTGCCCTCGGACCTCTAGTTGAGTTTGAGCCACGAGAGACCCAGCTGGGGGAAGAGGGAAGAGAGGGGGGTCAAGCTCCCTCCCTGCAGCGTCTCCTGAGTAAGCCACAGCTATGCAACGTGGATGGAAGTACAGATCCCTCCTCTGACCCCCGGCCTGGGGTAACGAGGTCCCCTGGCAGGGCTGCACCTTGGTCTGCTGCGAGTCCCTTATACTGTCCCCCACCCCCACCCCCCGAAGCCCTCCCTGCCCAGGCTGTCCTCAGTCTCCCTGTTTGAGCTGGTCATCCGTTTCCTGCTACGACCCTAACCAGACTCTCCTCCCTGCCTGCCTCCCACGTCTGTCAGATCTTACCCATTTTGTTCCCAAACAGCTCCTGCATCTGCCCAGGGCTTCTGCCCACCAGACGCTGCCCTGGCCGGATGAAGTGTGGTCACTGCCTCAACAGCCTCCTGTCTCAGCTGTGATTTCATTTTCCACCTGGTAGCCAGAGAGAGCTCTTCAAAACTCAAACCATATCGCAACACTCTCTGCTTAAAAGCCCTCCTTAAAAGCAGCACCAAGTCCTTCCCGGAAGTCCCCCAGTCCCCTGCCTACCCTGGGACTGAGCCTGGGCTGGATCCCCAGCCCCAGATGAGAGCCTGGCTTGGTATCAGGTTCTGGGGCCCAGGGAGAGCATGGACACTTCCTTGCAAACCCAGCCCCACTCTTGTATGGCAGACCCAGCGGCGGTGCCCGGCCGCATAAGGCCCCTAGTGAGAGCGTTTGGGTGGACGTCCTTCTTTCCAAGCTCAGAAGCCACTCTGGCCCCATTAGTGTGTCCGATGCACAAACACTGCGTGTCCTCCCAAGCACTCAGCTCGTGTCCAAAGCCCCCAGGCAGATAGCCTGTGCCTCTTCCCATAAACACTGCCCCAGCCCCTGGAGGTGGCCTGTACACAAATTCTCCCCTGCTTAGGGCCCCCGAGACTCCGAGGCCCAGCACCCGACCTGCCTAATCCCCTAAAGTCAGCCTTGAGTCTGCTCACGCAAGCAATCCCCGAGTTATGTACATAGCTTATCCGGAAGGCGGCAGCTCTGGGGGCGTTGACGTGAGCTGCTCAGGATGTGGTCTGAGAGGGCTGCCAACGGTGGTCGCCGTCTCCCCAGGCCAGGCGCCGGCCGGTGACATATGCTCAGGGTCCTGCTCACAGTGTGGGCTTGGAGCCTAGACTCCCAGGGGCTCCTGGGTGCTCCTCAAGAAGTCATCGTCTCAGCCCCTGCCCCCTCAACCCCTGCCCCTAGTCCAGGCCAGCACAGCTCACCTTCAGCCCCGAGGGCCAGGCTGCATCAGCCCCAAGCATAGCTTCTCCCCTGCCTCCTTGAGACCCCTGGGAGCTGGCAGCCAAAGGAACTTTCTCCATCAGCAGGGCCCCAACCTGCTGTGGGAGAGAAGAACAAGCAAGCTGAGCCCCAGGCTCCTGCTTCTGGAGCCCTTGTTTTCAACCCCCAGGCTCTGGTCCCTCCTTCCTTCTTTATAGCTCCATTGGATGCATGAGAACTGGACCTTACCAGGCCCCTGAAACTCACACCAGAGCCCCAGGCCAGATATTTGAGACCAGCAGACCATCCTGGTAAGGAGCTCTGGAGCCCAGAACGTCAGGGCTATTATTATTATTATTTTTTTTTTAAAGATTTTTATTTATTTATTTGACAGAGACACAGCGAGAGAGGGAACACAAGCAGGGGGAGTGGGAGAGGGAGAAGCAGGCTTCCCATAGAGCAGGGAGCCTGACGTGGGGCTCGATCCCAGGACCCTGGGATCATGACCTGAGCCGAAGGCAGACGCTTAACGACTGAGCCACCCAGGTGCCCCCGTCAGGGCTATTATTAAATAGTATTAATAATCATCATCAAAACAATGATATTTTATTGAGCACCTATGTGTGCCAGGATGCTGAGAAGCACTTACGTACATCCCCTCACACAAACCCCAGGGGATGGCGGGCATTATTATGGCCATTTTAGAGTTGAAGAAGCAGAGGCCCATCGAGGTTGAGTCTTACCCAAGGTCACAGGGCTACTGAGAGGCAGAGGTCTTTATGCTTTCACAGGCTCTGCTTGGCACATGTCCTTAGATAAATCCCGGACACTTTGGGGGCCTTAGTTTCCCCGTCTGTAAAAACAAGGAGGTTGGAGTTGATGGTGTCAAAGCCTCCCTTCCAACTTAAAAAAAATGCCATAGTTGAACGGGCCATGTGTCTATTGCCAGTCTTGTACCAGCAAAAAGACAGTGTGGCTCAGCTCCATGCTGTGTGACCATGAGCAAATCGCTTTACCTCTCTGAGGAGCCGTGGTTGAGGTGCCTATGAAAGGGCAATACTAAAACCTTCCCTTCAGGAGCGCCTGGGTGGTGCAGTCGGTTAAGTGTGTGAGTTCGTTTCGGTTCAGGCCCTGATCTCAGGGTTGTGGGATCGAGCCCCGCGTCCAGCTCTGCGCTCAGCACGGAGTCTGCTTAAGACTCTCTCCCTCTCCCTCTGCCCCTCCCCACCACATTCTCTCTCTTTCTCTCTCTCAAATAAATAAATCTTAAAAACAAAAATAAAATAAAACCTTCCCTTCAGAAAATCAGGGAGTCTGGATAAAGTGATCTCTTGGGACCCCTTGCAGTTCTAAGATTTCTGGCCCAGGGATTGAAGGTTGATGTAGAGGCCTCTCACCCCACAACCCGTGAGCAAGTCTGGGGTCCTTCTTGACTGTGATAAGGTGGTCTCAGGCTTGTTGCCCCACTCCAAGCCACCCAGCGGCTAAGCCACCGGGTTCAAAGGCCCTTCCTAGTTAAGCAACCAGGAACAAATTCTCTCTTTTCCAAGGCTCAGTGTTCCCATCTGTAAAATGGGGCTGTTATTATGACCTCCCTCCTAGAGTTCTCATGAGCAGGTCACGAAGCAATGACGTGGGAGGACACAGTGCCCCCTGCACAGTAGGTGCTCAGCAAACGTTGATGGTGACTTATCTGGGAGAACCAGCAGCATCCCTGTCCCGGGTGAGGAGAAAGCTGGGTGGCATCCAGCTAGCAGATTCTGTACCAAAGCAAAGAGCCGCGCTTCCAGAAACCAACGGAACTCGAAGACGAGCCTGGAATGTGTCTGGGGGCAGAGGAGGGATGGAAGCCAGGCTGCAGCCAGGGGTTCCTCGGAGCCTCCTCCTCCCAGACCAGACGCTGCCCTGGCCACTGCCATGCCTGCCCTCAGCTCGGCCCCATCTCCCTTCCCGCATCCCCACATCCTCCGTAGGAGCCTTTGCAAAGCAGTTTTCCACTTAGTGAAATCCCTCAGCTGAACTCAGGCTGTGGTCCCGCCTCCGTCCACACAGAGCCGCACGGGGTCACCAGGAGGTGGCCCCGGCTGTGAGGGCTCGGACCCACTCCCCACATCTCTGACCCTCCATTTCTGCTTCTGGGACGTGGGGATTGCCCAGCAGGCTATGAAGATCAAGAAGGACCGACCGGATGCACCTAGCAAAACAGCCAGCCCCTCGAAGGGTCTCACACGATGCCAATTCCCCCTTATTCCCACTTGACAGATGGGAAAACTGAAATTCAAACCAGTTTCATGATCTTTCCCCAGGTTACCCCCACAAGTGAGCCAAGGGTAGAATTCGGCTTCTCTTCTGATTTTTCCCGGAACCCGGTTCCCTACCACTTAGAGCTAGGATTGAATCCCAGCTCCCACACTTGCAGGCTGTGGGACCTGGTACGGGTTACTTCACCTCTCTGAGCCTCAGGCTCCTCATCCCTAGCATCCGCCTCCAGGGGCTGTGAGCGTTCAGTGAAACACGGTTGGCGAGGCCCTGGGCAGAGTGCCTGTCCCAATCACGGCGACTTACGAATATTACCGGCAAGGGAGAGCCTAGGAAATGCATTCCCACTGCTCCCTCGGCAGAGCTACTATCTGAGGGTCCACGGAGAAGTTGGCAGGGCGCGGGCCTTCTCTGGACCCCTCAGGACAGGATCAGATGACGGGGAGTGCTGGCTACTTCGCAGGCACGGGCAGGCCGCAGCGTCGGAAGCCGGGCCCCTCTCCAGCCTGCTCCTCATGTCCTGTCTGCTTGTCCCCCTGAGCCGCACTGAGGCTCTCAGCACATCTGGCCGAGGACAGCCCTGCCCGGCCCCTCCCTGGCCGCCCAACAGCCCCGTCCGCTCCAGGCCACCTTGTTTCCGAGACTTCCTGCCTCCGGCCTGGAACGTTCTCCTCCGTGGTCCTGTCACAGGAGGAAGTGTGCTCAGCATGGGCCTGGGGTTCCAGGAGTGCGGTTTTGGCACCTTTGCCTGGGAGAGGTCAGTAGACAGAGGCCCTATTGGAGGGTGAGGGAGGGCGAGGGAGGGTGAGAGAGGCTGGGCGGGGGCCTCTCCCAGACAGGCTGACTCAAACCCTCAGGGAGGCTGAGAAACTTCCGGCAAGATGGCCTGGACATGGGGCTAACGGAAAGCCCTGAAGGCCAGGGATTCTTCCCTCCAGTTCTCCGATCCTCCCATCTCCTTTGCTCTATCCTTCCAAGAAATATTTATTACACATCTATTAGGCCCCAGGCCTGGATCTGGGAACTGAGGGGGCTGGCATTCTCCAGGGCTGGGGGGAGATAGGAACAAACAGATAAAGAAAGGCGGGACGAATAAGGCCATCACCCCTGGAGCCAGACAGCCTGAGTCTGAGTCTCTGCGCTGCCACTCACCAGCTATGTGACCTCAGGCAAGTCACCACACCTCTCTGTGCTTCAGCTTCCTCATCTGAAAACCAGCAGGGACAGGAGCTCCTCCCTCACAGGGTTGTTCGAAGGATTAAATGAGTTCACATTGCTGATGTTTTAGGAGCATGCCCGGTTCATTGGAAGCACTATGTAAATGCCGGGAAAATAGAATGATTACAGTGGCAGGTGGTGGGATGTGCTACAGATAAAATATAAAGAGGAACGGGGCATAAAGATGGGGGAGAGGGTATTAGTTTAGGTTGAGTGCTCAGAGAAGGGCTCTCTAAGAAGGTGACCTTTCAGCAGAAACTTGAATATAGGAAGAGGGAGACATGTGACTATCTGATTGAAGGCAGTATGGACAGCAAGTGCAAAGGCCCTGTGGCAGGAGCATGTTTGACAGGTTCAGGAAACAGCACAGATCTGTGCATTCAAACATCTATTCAGAACGCTGCTAGCAAACACCTTCTAAGTGCCACACTCCCTGCTAGAAGCTGTGGGTGTGAGATGGCCCAGTCTCTGCCCTCATGTAGGGGAGGTGGGTGCAGGGGCACCCAGGAGGGGCACCTCCTCAGAGCACCTAAAGTCCAGACTTCCAGCGAACCAGCCATATTGGCCTGCATTACAAACAGGATGGGGTTATCTGCCGTCTCCACCTCTCCCTAATACTCCCTTGACTGTGGGGCCATGAGTCAGTGGCAGTTCACCACAGAACGTGCCCTGGGTCCTGCTGGTGTAGAAATCAGAGCGATCTGGTAAGAAAGATGGGCCAAGTCATTCTCACTTTTAGCTGTAATGAGAGAGTGCAGATCTCTTTGCAGAAGTGACGACATAATCCCTACATTACTCACTGTGTCCCCTTCCTGGTCACTGGCAGCCGAGTTTGTGACCCTGGCTCTGTACAAAGCAAAGAGAAGCTGGTTGGCGATATCAGGGGAAACTTCTTGGTGGAGGTGACATTTGGGCTGAGCCTTGGAGGGTGCAAAGCCTTTGCTAAGTGGAGCCATGGAAGGAGGAGGCATCCATGCAGAGAGAACTGTGTGCAAAGGCACAGAGCTTGATCAAGTGTGGTGAGAGAGTGTGTGGAATGGGATGGCAGGAGACAGGGCTGTTAAGAAGACCCCTGCAAGGTACCGACTTTCCTCTGGGGGCAATAGGGAGCCATGGATGGTTTTTGAGCAGAGGGGTGTCCATCTTTCTGAAATGACCCCAGTTCTAACTCATACGACTGAGAGAGAGAGGGGCAATGCCAAGTGGCAGCCAGAACCAGCAACTTATAAAATATGCACATCCTAGGACAGGTGTGCGAGGCAGTTAAGTCTGAAGACCCCCAGGAGATGAGCAGGGATGCAGCTCAAGGAGCAGCCTCTGGGTCTGATTTTTGGATTCCAGAAAGGCATCCCCTACCTCCCCAAACTGATGCCTGGTAAACCCTGCTGCTATGCCTTGAATTCCACCATAAGAGTTCTACTTTCTATCCCCTTCCCCCAATTAATTGCAGTAAAAGTAGTAATGATAACGAGTGGCGCAAACTGTGTCCCCCCTCAAATTCATATGTTGGAGCCTCATTCCTAATGTGAGTGTATGAGAAAGCAGGGCCTTTGGGAAGTGATTAGGTCTTGAGGGTGGAGCCCCATGAATGGGATGAGTACTTTCATAAGAGACCCCACAGAGAGATCCCCAGCTCCACCGTCTGCAGAAACATGACGAGAAGACAGCCGTCGGTGAACCAGGCAGCAGGCCCTCACCAGCACATCTGCCAGCACCCTGATCTTGGACTTCCCAGCCTCCAGAACTGCGAGAAGTCCATTTCTGTTGTTTATAAGCCACCCAGTTTATATTTTTGTTAGAGCTACCAGGACAGACTAAAACAATGACTAACATTCACTGGAAGTTTACAATGCACCAGACGTTGTTCGAAATACTTCAACCCATTAGCTCATATAATCTAGACCGTAACAGCACAGTGGGTATTACTGCTCCCATTTTAAGATGAAGAAGCTGAGGCACAGAGAGGTCAAGCAAGCTGCCTGAGGCCATGTAGTTAGGAAGGGGCGGAACAGGATTGGAATGTGGGCATCCACTCTCTTCCTCCTTGCTTACCTCTCTGGAGTTTCCTTCCAAAACCCATGCTTGCTTTTGGCGTTATGAAGCACACAGAGCTTAGTCCAGTGTGTGGCACAGAATAGGGGCCCAGCAACGTCTGTTCCCTTCTTCCTTCCGGGTGTATGATCCCAGAAAGGAATCCAAATATAAATCACTCCCTTAACAACAGAAATGCTGGCCTTCTCTCCAGAAGCACCCCTTCCTGGTAGCCTTCCGCAAACCCCAAGCTTTCCATGAGCAGCCCCTGGAATCCAGAGACACCTTCTGGACTTCCACTTGCTCCCAGGTGGGGCGCGTTCATGTGTCCCTCTGAGGAGTGGCCTGAACATCTCTTCTTTGTGGAAAGCCAACCCTCCCCACCCTCGTCAGGCTGCGGGGCTTAGAAGGAGATGACCTCGCCCCTGCTCTGAGCCTGGCCAATGAAAATACCCCATCCCCCTGGCCACCAATGACCGCTTCAGGAATTGGGCACAGGGGCCTGAAGTGGGCCAATGAGAGCCTTCCCTGAGACTCTTGCCACCACTTGGGCAGATTCTAACAGAGAACGAGACCAACAGGAAGGCAGCAGACCTCAAAGATGGAGCGAGACCAACCATGCCTGAAACCCTTGCTGGACAGATGAGTCCCCCCCAGCCAATGAATTTCCTTTCCTGCTTTAGCCAGTTTGAGTAGGGATCCTGTCCCCTGCAACCGAGGGAACCCTGCCTCACACGCAGCTGTTCCAGCTCTGATATCCCAACGTTGAGGAGGGACCTCACTGCAACAGTGCTCGGGGCCATCCAAACTGGCAGCAGCTTGGGGGAGAGAGAGGGAGGCTGAGGCCTCACAGACTTGCTTGCCTGACCCTACAAGGTCCACTGCTGAAGGAAGGGGCTCCCTCAGGTGCAATAAACTCTCCAGGGAAATCAGGAACGCCAAGGGAATCCCCAAATCGGAGAGCTGCCCTTCCCTTCACCAGCAAGACCAGGCCCTGAGCTGGGTGCGTGACGCGCAGAGAATTAGACACCATCCCCATCCTTGCGGGGAGGTGGGCAAAGCAGTCATGCAAATAGATCCCTAAATCAGAGCTGACATTTACCGAGGGCGGAGGCTGTGGCCTGTTCTGGTCACTGCTGCACCCCAACCCCTTGAATCGTGTGCGACACATGGTGGGCGCTCCATAAAAATTTTGTTCAATAAATTTGAAGGCTTCTTAACGTGTGTGGCATTTACCTGTTCCTAGCTCAGTCTCCACATCAGTCTCGGGAGGTTAGAACTATGATTAGCCCCATTTACAGATGAAGAAGGAGAAGCTCAGTGAGGTTAAGTGACTTGCCTGAGGCTGCCCAGCCAGGAAGCTGCAGAAGTGGGATTAGAATGGGGGCAGTTTGGACCTTACAGGGCTTGCGGCAGACATCTGTAAGGGGCACTTCCAGCGGAGGGGGAAATCACAGAAGGCTGTCCAGGGGACAGCAGGAGGGAAGGCAGGGAGGCGGGACCCAGGGAGACGTGGGAGCTCCGCCGGCAGGGAGTGCCGACCTTACAAAGCTCCAGGGAGGGGCTGCCGAGGGGGCCTGGCAGCACAGGACCGGAGACGAGGTGCAGCAAAGCCACAAAGAGAGGAAGAGAGGGCCCCTGAATGTGAGACTGGCATCTGTTCCCCTTGGCCAGCCTGGGCAATGTCAGCAACCTAGGGTCACTGACCCAGGACAGGGCTGCAGGGCCCAGGGTCAAGGAGGGCTACCGGGGGAGCGGGGAGGGATCGCGGAGCCCAAGTCCTTCCAAACCCACCCGCTCCCTTGTACACCAGGAGCCCAGTGCCCCCTGGCATGGTGTTCAAGGCCTCTGGGGCCCTTACCCAGGCGGATCCCTCTGCCTGGGGTGGCCCTGTCTCGTTCCCTCTGCTCCTCCCAGCCCCACTGGGCACTCTGTAGGAATCCGGGCAGAACAGCCAGCAGTGATAACGAGAAGAGAAGAAAGAGAACACTCATGCTGGGACAGCCAGGCGTCTGGCTGGGCCTGGCCTTCCTTATCTCCCCGTCTCCATACAAGGCCCCCGGGGTGGGGGTGGGGGCGCGGGGATTACTATCCCCACTTAACAGGTGTTGAAACTGGGACTCTGAAAGGAACCGGATCAGGATCACCAGCCGCACCTGAAACTCGGGTCTGTTCTAACGGACCCCGGCAGCAATCCACAAGGCTGGTTAACATGTCCCTCTGTCCTGTCACAGCATGTCCAAGCATCCGGAGGGGCAGACGGCCCTTCCACTGCAGGGCTTCCTGTCCATCCGACTTCCCTCACATCTCACTAGCAAGCTTCTCCGCGGGGACTCAGAAGCCCTCTCCTGTCTCCGGGTCTCGGGGCGCAGCCCTGGGCCAAGAGTAACAGAAACCGAGAGGATGGCGTGACATCATTAACTCCCACGTCTCAGGTGCCGACCGGGTACCCAGTACCTCCACTCAGAACAACCCGTCCAGGTGGGCTTTTTCATTCCCATCTTGCAGATACGGAAAACTGAGGTAATAAGAAGCAAGACCACTCGCCCAAGATCCCATAGCGAGGAAGGGACAGAGATGGGATTTGAACTTGGGCTGCCCTGACACGAGGCTCACATTTTGGGTCCCTGTGACTGTCCCTGCCGTTGTATGACTTGCCTGTTGGAGACTCCTCTGGGCACAGAACCCTGTGTTCTTATGCCTGCTGACCGCCCCCCCCCCCGACCCCGGGCCCAGGGCTGGCAGGGTCACCGCATCTCACACGTCCCCAATCCCACCTCCAAGAGCCCTCGGTGACAGGACTCACCCACCTCTGGACAACAGTTGCCACTCACCAGGTTCCTGGGCAGGCAGGGGCTGAAGAGGCCCGTCCAGCCGGGTGGCGCCCTGCGAGATCCCGGAGCCCTGAGCCGCCCAGTGGCACCCTGCCCAGGCTGCCAGCCCCGGACACAGGGGCCCTGGGGCATCTAGGCAGGTTCTGGCCCCTTGGAATTCCCTGGCTCCAGCCCAGGCATGGCTGCCAGCGGCCAGGACGGTGGAGTATGAGATCCCACCCTGTTCCCAGGCGTGGGGGGAGGAGGAACGGGCTGCCCTCCCCCTCGACCCCGTCACTGCGCTGTCACCTTTCCCAAGGCAAAGCTCAAGCCTTGCCCTAAGGAAGGGTCTTGCTGGGAAAACTGCCCCTCCACCCTCAACGGAAAAAACAGCTGGTTGAAGCCCAGAGGAAATTCCAGGCTCTCCAAAGCCGTTGCTGGAGAGGCTTTAGGATGGAGGGGTCTGCCACCCTCAGGTTATGGCTTAAGCCCCACCGGGGGGCAGCAAAGCCAGATGCCCAGGCCAGCCTGGCCCCGCGCCTGCCCTGCAACCTTGGGCCATGGAGCCATCTCCTCATCTGCAAGGTCTGTCGATGTAAAAACTACGTGGGATCTCCAGTGCAGGGTGTAGAGGGGACTTCCAAAACATTCCAGGCAAATCGGGATGGGTCGGTCCGCCTCCGTAGGTAGAGATCCTCGCTCCAACACACGTGCCCCTGGGCTGTTCTGTTTACAGAGAGCTACTTCTGGAGGCAGATAATACTGAGTTGGAATTCTAGCCCCACCACCAGAAGCTGTTTTCTTCATTCGATTACTGTGACAAATCTGCGGTGTGCCGGGCGCCGGGCTAGGTGTGGGAATGGCGCAGAGAGCAAGGGGCGCAAAGACTCGTGTCTGGCAGAGCTCACCTCGCGGGGCGACAAGAGGGGCAGAAGGAACCAGCACGCAGGCAACGTCGTGAAGGGGTGCCCTGCGGCCGGTCACATTGCCTAAGTCTTAGCATTGCCCAGAAATGGGGAGAGCCTGCCCCTGAGACCTCCCCTCAGGCATCCCCTGGGCCCTCAGGTCCACGCTCAGGAATAAAAGAATCAGAAATAAACCCGCCCTGGGTTCTGCCATGTTCCAGAGCTGGTCACTCCTCTTTCTCCTCCCCACCCCCACCCCCACCCCCTGGCAGACCTTCTAGAAAAACCCATCAAGTCATTAGAAAACTCTGCCTTTTTTGACTAAACTGAACTCTGAACAACCTGCCATATTCACCTCAAGCCTGGTTCAGCCCCCCAGGGTCACACAGGATAAGCTGGCCACCTCCTTCCCACCACTTCCCCAACAAGGGCCACTTCCTCACTTATAATGTGGGCCAGTACTTCCTCTGCATCGTTCTTAACCCCTTGCCTTCTGGCCCCCGCCAGCTGGGACCGTTCTCTCTCCAGGCAGAAGGAGGAGTGCCGCAGGATGTTTTCGCTCGCAGGTTTGTCTGTTTGTTTGCTTATATTTTGACTTGGTCCAGAAGGGAGGGAAAAAAAAACATCTCAGAAGACTCACGTATACAGGGGAACATAAATTAAAAGTGAGAGTGTAAGGAGGAAGGGAACGTGGGTGGAGACAGAAAGCAGAGCCAGGGCTGAGGGGAAAAATGCAGACGATAAGTAATGTCCTACATGCTTAGCTTGGGTGGGCCATACCGCGGGCTCCCAGACTTACAGTCTCGGAAAGGAAAACCGGTCCCAGCGGTCACGTGCGCCTGGCTAAAAACAAATCCACTCCAGGGGATGGCAAGCCTTCCTGCGGCCAGGGGGCAGAAGGACTTTCTCCAGAGGTACCTGCAGAGAGGACAAGGTGTGATATGGTGATCACTGTCCTCATGGACACCCTGACCGTGGACACAGCCTCGAGGTTCTGCGCATTTTAGGATAGGCATCCAAATGCTTACGGCCTGAATACGGCGCCCTCCCTCTAAGCTGGTGGCCCTGCCCCAAAGTGCAGTTCGGTAAGAGCCCCTTTCCCCGGCCGGGCCTGGGAAGGAGTGTCTAGACATCCAGGTTTACGCATTGCTGGCTTCCTCTGAAGACATTTCTAGAATATTTGGGAGGAGGCCTGACCTCTGTGGCCTTCAAGGCATCCTCCCTGATCCTGTTTCTCCCAGGGAGAAAATGCTAGACCCCAGCCATGCTCCCTACCAGCTGGAGGCAGGCCCGGGGTGTGATTCTGCTCACTCCCCGATGCTTGCTTGCCTGTTACCATGCCCAGGATGCTGACAAAGACACTCGCGAAGCCTACGTAGTGTCCCTACATCCTGGCTTGTGCCTCTTATCTCAACAGGCTTATTAAGAGTGCTACTTTTACTCTCAAAGTGTCCCAGTTTGGACAATGTGGATTTCCTACTCACAAATCACCCCCCGCCCCAGAGAGAGGAGGACCAGAAGCTTCTGAATGCTGACCTTGCCCGCCCACCTGTGCTGGGCCCTGTGCACTTACCTGGGTCCTCACATTCCCATGATCCCCACTTGGCAGAGGAGAAAACAGAGGTTCGAAGAGGCTGGGGCTACCATGTAAAAAGGTACGTGCCAGGCACCTGTATCCAGAATATTCCGGGGTTTAGGTACCCATTGGCTCTGCACAGGGACGGCTACTCACACCACCTCCACAGATGTAGAGACTGAGGCTTGGCTCAGAGACAGAAGGGGGCCTGCCGGGGGCCCTGCAGTCTCAGCCTGAAAGCCTGGATTTGACAGGCAGCTCTCTTCAGTGCAGGCTCTCAAGCTGTGGGCCCCGGGGCAAGGAACTTGGCCTCTCTGAGCCCTGGCTTATCTCCTCTGCAAAATGGAAATGAATCTGGCAACTACCTTCCATTGTTGCAGGGCAACCGCTTGAGGGGAGCGCCTTGGAAGCTGTGGGCACATCTGGGTGTGGTTACTAGCGGGCAGATAAGGAGCAGCGGCGCCACGCCCAGAAACTGGACCCTCCCAGGAAGGCCACGCCCCTCAGCACAGGCCAGGTACCTTGCGGGGGCCCTGTGCAAAGTGAGCACACAGGCCCCTTATTCAGAAAGGACTAAGGATTTTAAGATGGCAACTTCGGGGTGTTAAACCAAGCTCAGGCCCTTCTGAGGCCTCTGTGGCTGCCCTGGTGGCCCACCCATGAAGCTGGCCCTGCCCTTCTGCTCTGGGGGCAGGGGTGCGAGAAGAGTCCTCTCCACTGCAGGCCCAGCAGGGCAGGGGTTTGGTGGGGTGGGCAATCTCAGTGGGGAGGAGGGAGCAGGGGATGATACGTCGTGGACACAGAAGGAGATGGGAGGAGGGCAGGGCAGCCAAGTATACCCAGAGGGAAGAGGACACAGAGGAACAGGGAGGCGGCAGACAGGGAGAGACAGGAATGGGGAGACAGAGAATTGACAGAGAGGGTAATGGAAGCAGCTAAAAGGTGAGAGCAGGGAGAAAGACTAAGACAGAGCAAATACAGAGATTCAGAGTCAGACAGAAGGGGAATAGGCTGAAAGCCACCTCTCTGCCCAACTTCTGAGAAGGTCCAGGAAGGCCCTACAGGCAGCCCCCCCCCGACCCAGAGTGGGCCGAGGAGGGGTCCCACGAACAGCCATCCTTCTGGGGGGTGGTCCAAAGCAGCTTGGAGAGTAGAGGGCATGCGGGTGTTTTCTGTTGTATTTAGGCACCTGCTTAAGAGTATAATAAGGGCAGCCTTGGGCTATTTCCAAAATTCCCAAAGATCGGAGAGCTAGGAGCAAGGTGTTAGCCCCATAGAAACATGAGGGGCCTCTGCTCTGGGATGGAAAGCTGGAGCCACTTGGCAACTGGGGACCACATGCTGATCAGAATATGCAATGGGAGCTCGTCCGTGTCTTTGGCCAATTTTACCAGGAAACAGCAAGTATCATTTAACACACAGGCTGTTTGGTGGTGGGGTGGGAGCGGTGTTTGGGGAGGTCCTGGCAGAGAAAAGACTGGCTAAAAGCCCTATCAGGTTGTTTTCTCAACTGAGTATAGGGGTTTTCAGTCATTATCTTCTCTAGAGAGTCTCTCTGTCCATTGGATATTAGCATCAGGGAGAGCCCACAAGGACACATTTTTTCCTATAAACATTTCACCAAGGGTTTTAAGAGTTCAAGGGTTCTCTTGGCATGAGACAAGCAAGTCTCCTGACTCGACCACCCACGGCCACAGGGGGCCACCAAGATGACGTGGATGTTAGAGGGAAGGGTGGGCCCTGCATAAAACCCAAATAGGACCCTCTCAGGCTAGGTTCAAAGTGAGCCAGAAGAACCCTCTCCCTGTGACACTGAGGAAGCTGGAGTCCGTAAAGCTAGGTTTAAAACCCCAAATGTGTTCATATGATGGTCAAGGGGATAATGGTGGTAAAGAGTCACCAGCATTACAGTTTAAATAATACTTCATAATAACTCATTATTAGTCTAATGGGCATTTGTGCACGATTCCCACTGGATTTTGTAACTTAAATTTTTGACTTGTCAACACAACTCCCATCTAATTGGTGACATTCAAAACCATCTAAAATTATTAAAAAGTTAGGATGCAAATCCTTGCTCCCACCCTGCCACCATCTGCCCAGTCCCCTCTGTACCTATCAGCTTTTCTTTGTTTCTCATATCCCCTTCCAGGGTTTCTTTGGGTAAATACGAACGTATATTCTAATTTCTCTCCCGTTTTGCATAAAAGGTAGTAAACTACACACACTACTTTGCAATTTGTCTTTCTTACCTGACAATACGCCTTGGAGATCATTTCACATCAGTATGTAGAAAAAGCACCTATCCTTTTTGATGGCTGCGTAGTATTCCATTTTGGGATATATATATATATATATATATATATATGTGTGTGTGTGTGTGTGTGTGTGTGTATATATATATATATATATTTTTTTTTTTTTTTTTTTTTTACCATCATTTACTGATCCAGTCTCCCGGGCTTGAGCATTTGACTTGTTTCTAGTCTCTTACTACTATAGTTCATTATTGTATACATGTTATAATATTATAATCAATCACGTTGTGTGTGTATCATTTCCTACTTATTCCTAATACTGTCTGGGGCTCTCCAGCCCTTGTCTTTTATGATGAGCAAACAAGTCTTCAGCCCTCCCTTTGCACTGGCTGGGCTGTGTTTTAATCCATCAGGAAAATGCTTCAGAGCCACTTAGACTGTCAGTCTGCAGAGAGCCCAAGCCATGTCTGCGGTATGAGGTGTCACAGGAAGTCGGGAAGTCTTGGTTTTTATCCCAACCGTCCCAGCTGTTCCAGCTTCTGGTCCTCAGTTTCCAGATATATCAGAGGGAGAGAGCAATCATGCACAGGGCCATCATAGGGGTCAGGGGTCGGGAACGGTTCTGCAGATGTATGAAACTCTCCATGGTATGAGAGAGACAGATGTGTGCCCAAAGCCCCCTTGCCAACTCCAGAGGGTAGATCTGGACCCTGTGGGTTCCCAGAGAAGGAGCCAGTCAGGCTGGAGGAGGCAGGTTCCACAGAGAACCGGGCAGTGACAAGCCAACTGGCACTTTTTCCAGAGCTGTCTCCATCTCAGAGACTAGAGCCTGAGCTCCTGAGGAGTCATGTTCTGGACCTGGCTGGGCAGCCATGAGCAGCCCCAAGCCACAATCTACTGAAAGTGGTTTTCTGTTTTTATTCCATTTTAAAATAAATCAGTGATCACATTCCTGGGGTGTGGAGAAACCTCTCCCCTCCATGGACTGGCCCTAGCCTTCCTGTCCCCTCAGGAAAGAATCCAAGGTAATTTTCCACCCATTGCTCATGAAGAACAAACCCTGGCAGGCAACATGGTACCCGTCCCACTTACAGGCTGGAGTCCTCATCTCCCTCTGTGGAGCTCTCACTTCTTCCCAACTTACCTCCCAGAGGGAGGGCCCCAAGTGGCTGACAGAGGGGTCTTGGTCTCCCTGCTCCTTGCTTCCTCACCCGTCGACCAAGAACCCTGGCAACGTCTCCACCAGTGCCGGTTTCCAAGGGCCCCGCAGTGCATAGCCACAAGCAAGCCGTGGGAACCACCAGTCAGCCCTCAGGATCCTTCCCATCCTTTCCTTTGTTCCCGCCTTCCAACGGCCCTGATTCCCACCCCCATCTCACAGCTGAGGGAACAGAAGCTCAGAGGGGCCAAGCAACTTGCCTAAGGTCACACAGCTACAATATGGAGGAGCCAGGACTTGAACCCAAACCCATGCTCCACACGCCATGGGGAAGGGAGCAGGCTCTGGAGTTCAAATTCCAGCTCTGCCACTCACCACACATGAGAACTCTTCGTGGCTTAAATGGCCCGTGCCTCACTTTCCCTACCTGTAAAATGGAGCAGTAATAGTACATACCTCATAGTGGCGGTATGAGGATTAAATAAGAGAAGGAGTATGTTATTGAATAGGATTATGATCTTATGATTACATGACATATGATTATACTGCCCCAGATCTGAACGTGGTATAGTCATAAGGGAGTCTGATGATAAAAAAACAAAACAAAACAAAACTCCTCCCAGAGCTTCTTTCACGCTAAGGTATAAATATCGAGGACAGATGACACATTTCTCTTTTATACATTCAGTAAACCTTACTGAGCACGCTTGATCTGCCAGGCACCAGGCAAAGAGCTGGGGATACAAAGATACAGTTCCCACTCCTAAGAAACCCCGAGCAGCCAGGCAGGGGAGGCACACAGTGAGGAAAGCACAAGGCAGCGAGCCCCGCGTGCTGGGAGAACACGCGGGCATGTTTCCCACTGCAGCTGCCAAGTCAGGCAAGGCTACCTGGGAGAAGAGAACCTGGAAGGATGAGTGAGGTTGGCCGGAGCAGAGCAGATGTCAAGGCTCAGCGGGACAGAGTTCTGCACGTTCAAGGAACACAGCTGGAGTAGGCGGGTGCAGATTGAGTTCAGATTTAAAACTTTGACGGTGTACATGCAGGCCTTGTGTGCAGCAGAAGCCGAATTTGAGCAAGAACATATGGACCCTGGTGTCACCTTAAAATCCCAAAGGGAAGGTGTGGTCAGGGAGCCAACCCCGTGCCTCTCGCCCTGAGCCCTGGGATGCATGTCACACTTGGTTGGTGGTACTTTCTCCTGAGTTCCACCAAGAAGCCCAGCCATCTCCAGGGCCCTGGGACTCAGGACTAAATATCCCAGGCCTCAAGAGCTTACCATGCCTTCAGCTTTCCAGTTTAGGAAGAGCCAGGCCACCTCCCAGGACCGTCACTACATGCCTGGCTATCCGGGGGCAAAGCCCTCTCCTTCCTCCTTTCTTCTTCCTCCTCCCTCTGCTTTTCCTTCCTTGGCCAGAATCACAGAGACTTAACCCACTTGGCCTTTCCTGTCCCCTGCTCCCACCCTCCCAGGAAAGGAGCCAGCAGCTGAGATGGGCCATGCCCACATCCACACCAGCTCCACCCACCTTCCCATCCCCAACCCAGGACACACTCCCTGCTCCAGAGCATTCACACATTCATCCAGTCTATAACAGGAATAGAACTGGGTCCTGGAAGCTTCAGCATACTCATAGCCAAAGAAACACAGTCCAACAGCCAAAAGCACTTATAAATGATTCAATTTTTTTACTGCCATCCCTCAAAGAAAAACAGAGTATTGTGGTGGATGTTGGTGCCCAGCTCAGATCCCCTTTCCTGGCTGAGGGCACCCGTCCCACAGCTACAGAGAATACCAGATGCTCACAGCTCACAGCTCACAGCTGGTCCTTTCTGAGAACTGCCCCGAGCTAAGCAGGGGCTGCCTCTCCCCAGCTGACATGGAGTACAGTTCAGGCTCCAGAGTCCCCCATGGGACCAGGCTGAAACTAGTCTCCACCTGAGACCACCTCCTTGCTGAGTTCCTCCCCTGCTCTGTCCTTGAATGCAAATTTAAGATTGTGCTCCCAAATTCACTAATCAAAATAAATAATATTTTAGTTCCATATTTTAAAAATTTATTTGTTTGTTTGTTTGTTTTAGAGGGAGAGAGAGAGTGCATGCAAGTGGTGGGGGGCGGGCAAAGGGAGAGGAGAGAGAAAATCCCAAGCAGGCTCCACGCCCAGATCAGCTCAGAGCCCGACGCAGGGCTCCATCTCACAATCCCAAGATCATGACCTGAGCCAAAACCAAAGGTCAGACGCTTAACAGACTGAGCCACCCAGGCGTGCCTAATTCCATATTTTTTTAAAAATTGAAACTAATGCATAAAATGCATGATGAACAAAATATCACAATTTCAAACAAAGATGGACCCCAACTTTGAACTTGCATGACCTGCCTCACTCACCTCCCCCTAATCTCAACCCTGCCTGAGAGAACTTACTCAGTACCTCACATTTACCTAAATCCTTGCCTCAGGCTCTGCTTTGGGGAAACAGATATCCAACTCAGAACCCAGTCTTCTCTCTCCCCTCCCGCTGCCCTGACTCTGAGTTGTGTGCTGAGTAATCATGGGCAACTACAATGTGCCAGGTACATTCCCTGCTCTGCAGTCCCGCTCTGGCTCTAGCTGCTGGAACTTTCCCCTCCATGCCCAGGGCCCAGTGTTTTCCAACCGTGTGACCTCCTCAGCCCCACCTGTGCCTACCTCTCTCTCTCAAATAAATCTTTAAAAACAAAAACAAAAACAAAAATCTTGACCACATACAGGTTCCAGGGGGCTAGGGTTGTCAATCTCTCTGTTGGACATCAGGGGAAACTGAGACCTTTCAAAGAGCCGCTCTGTCCTTCCCGTCCAAACCCTGAGCCTTGAATGTTGCCTTGGGGAAACTGAGGAATGAACAAGGTGCTGGGGGAGGTAGGCGACATGGCTTCCAGACCCACTCTGCTCCTAAATTTCTGAGAACCTACACAAATCTCTTTCTCTCTCCGAGCCACGAGCATGTGGATCTTCCAGGCGACCCTGAGCTAGAAGGCACCCTCTGGCCCAGCCGGGAAGACTCAGCCCAAGCTGGGTTCAGGGCATAGGTCCTGCCTGAGCAAATGAGCCAACACGGCTGGAGAAACAGGACCGGACACCAGGCTTCTTTCTCTGACACCATGTTTGGGCCTCAGTTTCCTCTTCTGGAAATGAGTTCTCAGATCCTTGCCAACTCACAGTTGGCTCACAGAGAGGGGCACCAGAGCCAAGGGCTGGACACTTGGCAAAAGCCAAACCACCTGGAGAGAGAGGCTGGCCAAGTGCCTCAGACGAAAGGCACACAGGCTATTTCCTCTAGAGGGACCCAGCCCAGGCCAGAGGTCCAGGACTCCAGCTGGGGAATCCTAAAGTTTGCATCTTTGTGCAAAACCTTCCCTGTGCCCGGTGGGAGGGTCCTCGCGGCCCAGGTGCTAGCTGGGTTCTTAGTGGTTCTTCCGTCTGGGAGCTTAGTGTGACCAGAGGTGAGCTTAGTGTGACCAGAGGTGATGCCCTGGAAGGAAGTGGGTCTCAGTTGTCCAGGAAACTGCCCCAGCTGCCCAGCCCCAGCTGCAGCAGGGTAGAGGGGAACAGGACTCACCCAAGTGGCATCTTTGCAAGTGTTGCAGTTAAAGCTGTATGGCTTCTGGCTTCGAACTCCAGCTCTGCTGCTTACCAGCTGTGTGACTCTGAGCAGGTCACTTAACCTCTCTGTGCCTTTTTCTTCAATACACAGGGGAGAGATGGGGGGGTGGGGAAGAAGACTCAATTGTCTGTCAGTGTCCCCCTCAAACCTGACAGTCCATGCATTTCCTACCCCAAATTTCTCTGAATGAGCCACAGAGACAGAAAACCAGAGCACAGATTGAAGGTCCCCTCCGCGGAACTGACCCAAAGATTTCTGAGGGCCGCAATTTCTGTCTTTAAATGCAGGGGAATATTACGGCACTGAATGCAAAAATTCCCATGCTTTTTTTCTTTTTTAAACAAAGCATACGCCCTCAAAATAATTTTACGTTTTAAAAATAGGCACACAACCTCAAAATAACTTCAGTGAGGGTTCAGTTTTCCCTAAGGGAAGGAAGGGGTCTTCAGGACATGCTCCAGATCCTGGTCCTCAGAGTGTGCGGGCGTGCCCCTCTGCTCTTGGGGCTCGCCTGGGCATCCCCTCACTAACAGCTGTGGGGTGCCCACGATGTGCAGGGTGCAGGGCTGCGGGGTGCCCGGGGCAGGTTTCCTGGACAACTGAGGCCCACACCTTTTTTTCATGGCATCTTATCTCAGCCAACTCCCAGAGAGAAGAAGCCACCGAGAGCCCAGCGGGCACCCGGAACCTCGGGGACCCTCCCTCACCTCGAGGTAAGTGCTTGCTTTTGCTCAAAGATGCTCCACTCAACCTCTGGAAGACTTAGAACACCGGCTACAGAAGAAAGGAGAGAGGAGAGGGGAGGAGGGGGGAGGAGGGGAAGGGGAGGGGAGGAGGGGAGGAAGAAGGGAAGAGGGCAGGGGGAGGGGAAGAGAAGAGGGGAGGAGGGAGAGCGAGAAGGAATGTACACTGAGAAGACAGGAGCCAGCCAGACTTTGACCCAGCTCCTTACAGTAGCCTGGCTCTGCACCGCACGTCTGGGGACAGAGCCCAGAACCCCAAGAGTTTCAGAGCCCCCTCAGGAACTTGAATGTCCCGAGATGCCTGCAGCATTTCCATATGACATCGAGGGGAGAAAGTAGCCGGCCCCCACCACCCCGGAGGAGCCAGATGATGCCCAGAGAGATGGTTTCAGATGGTTCCAGAAGCATATCGCTGCCCTGGAGCCAGGAGCTCTTTCGACTTCACCCCTGCACCCTCGCAACGCCCCTTGCAACGCACCCCGAGTTTTTGAGAACATGGCTTTCAACGAGGTGAAGCAACTTGCCCAAAGCCCCTCCGCAAGAAAGCAGAAAGGGGCAGAGCTTCTTACCAAAGCCCCCCATCACTAGGGACACAGACTGGACCGGACCGGATCGCTAGTGGCAAAATTGCAAATACTATGCATGTAATGAGCACCGGGCCCCAGAGCTGCGTGCACCCAGTGTGTGGACGCCCCATTCCAGATTCTTGCCTTTAAACAGCTGACTGTGGCAAATAGCAAAAAAAAAAAAAAAAAAAAAAGATAAAACACAAAAGTGTCCTCCCCTACATCCATCTCCCCACCCCAAAAACCCTATGAGGCAGTGTCATCCTCGCCCCCATTTTACAGATAAGGAAAGGATTCCAGAAATGCCACCGGCCAGGCCCCTCTGCCTCTCCAGACACACGTGGACCACACGGGCTTCGCCCTACACCGGCCCAGCCGGCACCACCCGGCCTCTCCCCGCTCCCCACCAATGCCCGCACAGGGGAAGACAGTTTTCCTAGTTCAGTGAAGGGTGACAGGGACACCAGGCTCCTCATCCAGGACCCAGGACACGGCCGTGGCAAGCACCTCTGCCCCCAGGCTCTGGTAGATACGGGGTGTGCCAAGATTGCGACGCTTGTCCCCACGGCTCCCAGGCCGGTCCTGTTTCTCCAAGCTATGCTAAAGTGCAGCGTCGTCACATTAAAAGAAAAAAAAAAAATCAACTCAATTCCAACCACTCCATCTACAAGAAAAAGAAGAACGGAGAAGCCCTCTCTGGTGGAGGTGTGAGGAAGTTGGAAATACACACTTCTATGGAATTGACTCTAACCGCCTGTCCTCGGGTCTCTGGAGCAGGACGGGCCCGCCGCTGGCTTGCCTCCGGGAAAACCCCTGGCCGAGAAGCTCCCCTCACCTGGTGTGCACAGCGCCTGGGTGTCCAGCAGCACAGACATTCTCTGCTGATTTAAGCCATCGTGCTCACAAAGCCCCACTCCCGCCAGCTGTCATCAGTTGCAAATATCTCAGTGTGAAAGAGTTGATTGCTTTGGTTTTCAACTGGGCATCTGGACGAAAACCGGCTTCTGATGGAACAGGGCATTTGATTTAAAAAAAAAAAAAAAAGGAAGAAGAGAGAAGAGACAGGCCTAATTGGAATAGGGAGGGTCTGCGGCAGAGGTAAGGCAGAAAGGCCTAGAAATCACAGACGAGGAGGGTATGTAGACTGGACAAAGGGGCCAGGAAAATAGGAAGAGCCATGTGGGGTGCAGTCACGGGTACAGGCAGGCAGAGGAGGTGGCGTCAGGGGCCCGTCTCCCTTGGCTAGCAGCTCTGTGACCTCAGGCAGCCGACCAACCTCACTGAGCCTCACCCTGGACGGGAAAGTATGGCTGCAAACAGGCTGGGGGTTGCCTACTGGCCCCAGAAGACACTCTGAAAGACAGGAAGTGGGACAGGGCAGAAGCCCAGCAGGGACTCAGCCAGTGGAAGCCACCTGTCCCCTAGGGCAGGGGACACAGCCCAGGAAACTCTTAGAAGGAGGAACTTTGGGTGATGTTGGCTTCCCCAGAAATGGGAGATGCCGGCTCTGGGAGAGGGCCGAGAATGTGGAGCGAACAGAGAGCGTGGAGCCGGGGCCGGCCGGGCTGGACGGGGAGGAGGCCCAGGGCCCCAGCCGTGCGGCGGCCTCACCACCAGGCCCGCCAGGAATCGTTGAGGGCGAGGTGAGGGGCATCGCCCAGCCAGGCTCCGGGCAGCCGCACTGCCCTTCCCCAGAGCCCTGTTCCTGATTTCCTTCATGGCTGAGGTTTTTCACAGGTGGGGGAGGGGGAACCAGAAAAAGAAAGGCCCATTGAGGCCAGACAGGCCCCACATCCCCCGGGAGAAGAGAGGCTGACGATTCAAGGTCCCCACCCAGTGTTGCCATGTTTTCGGGCCAAGGCAGGAAGCGGAGGGGAAAGTGTGGGGCAAAGCATGACCCTGGCACAGTCCGCACCGGCCCCTCCTGGCTCGGGACTTCCGGTCCCCCCCACCCCACACCATTCTGCGCCACTGGAGCCAGGCCCCCTCACGCAGAGGCCACAGTGCTTTTCAGCCCCACCTCTGGGCCACACATGATCTCACGTAAGCCGCATAACACCCCGGTGATCCCCAATTTACAGTGGGGGAAACTGAGGCACGGAGCAGTTAAGTGATCTTTTCTGGGTTTCATGGCCAACGAGCAGCAGAAATGGGTTTCAAAACAGGTCTGTGAGCGGGCAGAGTTCCTGCTTCTACCCATCAGGTGGCCATCCCATTCTGACTCAAGGGACGCCCTTTTTCTTCATGACCCAAATCCCTGACAGTTGGAGAAGCCCCCTGTGAGTCAATTCTGCCATAAAAGAGACTGCAAATTGCCGGCACTCCCCGAAGACTCTCTCTTGACGCCAGTCAGCTCCACCTCCCCTGCCACTGGGAGGCCCGTGGACCCTTCAGTGCCCAGCCCGGCTCAGTCTGGCTCCAACAGGGCATTGGCAAAGTCTCCCTGCGGTAAACAAGTCCCAGGCTGACCACAGGTGCCAGGCTAAATCAACTTTCTTCAGCCCTGGAGGAAACACCTCGTTTTCCCCCAAGCTCCGTGCCTACATCTGTCAGCAAGTCCTAGGCACGGGAGGAGAGGGGACCCATCATTCAGTCACAAAAGCTACCAGTGCAAAGAAATATTCTCTTCTCCGAGCTGGTTTCTGGATCAGACAACCCAGGAGATTAGAGCCACAAACCGACAGGCCCTCTGCCAAGTTGGAATCTCAAACTCAATTAGTTTGGGATTGTCTGGAATTTTCAATTGTTCTAACGTTTGAGCTTAAAGCAACTGAGTTTGGAGAGAGTGAGCCTCAGGACAACAGGATGCTGCTCTGGTGAAATAGGGCAGCCTTGGACCACCCAGAAAATTGGGTGGGATCTTCAAGACCCTGCAGAGCGTCCAGACTACCTCCGGCCACTCCCTGCTTCTGCCCACCACACCAGACACCCCTGGCTCATCAAGCCTCCAAATCTCTGCTCATGCTGCTCTCCCCACCTGAAATATCTTTTATTTCTGGCCAACTTCTGCTCCAGCCAACTAGAGGCCTCGTCCAAAGCCAACTCATCCTTGGAGCCAGCTCAAATCCGCACTTCTTCTCGAGGTGCTATTTCCGGACTTCCCCAGCAAAGATACCCCCAGCAAAGCTCTTTGCCCCTGTAGTACTTTGCACACTGAATGTATTTAACGATACACTTTCAGGGCGCCTGGGTGGCTCAGTTGGTTGAGTGCTCAACTCTTGGTATCGGCTCAGGTTGTGGGATCGAGCCCCAAGTCAGGCTCCGTGCTCAGCACAGAATCTGCTTGTCCCTCTCCCTCTGTTCCTCTCCCCGTTAGTGCTCTCTCTCAAAAAGATACATAAAATTTGTAAAAACACAAAAAACAGAAAACCCCCGACAATATGCTTTCAATCAAATGGCCAGGGTTCACCTACTGTATTGAACGGATGATGGAGGAAAATGTCATGGGTGATCATGACCCAGAAGCAATTGGCCCCGTGTGTCCGGCCATTAAAGCCAACCTTCCAGCTAGAGGGACCCCACTCTGTTGACATACTTGTCTTCCCGCGTGACTGGGAGCTCCCTGAGGGCAGGGCTGGTCTCTCCCTGGATCCCACGCTCCTGGCACACAGTAGGTGCTCAGTAAATCCTGGTGGGGGGGGCACGGAGGCTCTGTCTTGACTCTTTCACTACCTTCATGGGCTCCTTTAGACAAGTCCCTCTCCTTTTCTCAAGCTTGTTTCTCTATCTGAGAAGTGAAAGGGTGGACTAACCCATACTCAGGGCTATGGTCTGAATGTTTGTGCCCCCCGCACACCCCAATTCATATGTTGATGTCCTAACCCCCAATGTGACAGTGTTGGGAGGCAGGGTCTTTGGGAGGTGAGGTCATGAGGGTGGAGCCTTCACGAGTGGGATTAGTGCTCTTATAAAAGAGATCCCAGAGAGCTCCCTAACCTCTTCTACTGTTGTGAAGACACAGCGAGAGGTCAGCCATCTGCAGCCTGGAAGAACCTGACCATGTCTGCACCCTGACCCTGGACTTCCAGCCTCCAGAACTATGAATGATGAGTTTCTGCCGTTTACAAGCCACCCAGTCTCTGGTAGTTTGTGAGAGCAGCCCCAACAGACTAAGACACTCAGGAATGACACATGATTATCTCAGATGACCATTGTCATCCATCGAACTTTAAGGTCAAATGTGGTTGATAGCTTGTCATCACCGATGGGCCCTAATATCACCCCCTTCCCACAGATGCATGTCACTCCCCCCATCAAGAGGTGGACTCTCTTGCTTTTCCCTTTGAGTCTGGGCCGGGCTGGTGACGTGCTGTGACCAACGGGATGTGGCAGAAGTGATGCTTGCTAACCCCAGGCCTAGATCTCAAGAGGCCTGGTCACTCTCCCAGAGCCCTGGGCCTCCAGGTAGAGAAGTCCAGGGAGTGCTGCCATGCGGGGAGAGGCAGCATGCGTCCCAGCAGGACATGAGGCCATCTTAACTGGCCCCGCCCTGGTCAAGCTCCCTGCTGAATGCAGCCCACGAGGGATCCGACGGATACCATGTGGAACAAACATGGACCATCCCTGCAGAACTCTGCCCAGCTACAGAAATGTGAACAAAGAAGTCATTTCAAGCCACCACATTTTGGAGTGGTTTGAACCACAGAGATAAATATTTGAAACAGATTCCTGTCTGCCGTGGCTTGTGAGTGAGAAGTGTAGAGCTCCATCCCTGGACTAGACAATGTCAAGTTCAATGTCAATTCGATTCAATGTCAATTCAAGATTTTTCTTGGGTCTACTGGATAGGAAGGTACCAGACTGAGAGGGGATTAATCTATCAGAAGAAAGCAGAACCCCACTAGGACTAAATGAATCCAGTGGGCCCACTTGGGCTGTTTCAAAAGACAATTCAGAGAGGGTGGAGCAATCAGGAGCAGAGCTAGAAAAAGAAACTCAGAAAGAGACAGAATTGGAGGGAACAGCCCCATGGGTAGAACAACAGAACAGGGAGCTGCAGGGTCTTGCAGTGAGGGGATGAGATAGCCCCTCCCTGGAGCCATCTCAGAGCCTGAGAACCTTCTAGTTGAACACAAGCCTGGCTGGTCATCTGGTACCACCCTCCCACAACTCAAGTGTGAGTTGGCACACACATTCCCAACAATGAACCCCCTTTCTTTGAGGGTACCCACAGCCCATGAGCCAGGCTAGCACTTCTCCCCAGCACGGGGCAGAAACAGAAGGGTTCTCCTGTCTAGAAATCACCAGGGCCTGATGTAGAGGCCCAATCACCAGGAAGATCACTACTAGTTCATGTTGAGTCCTTTACCAGGTTCTAGACACCATGCTCTACACTCAACTTGGGCACCTTCATTTCTTCCTAACCACCACCCTTATCAAAGGCAGAGTGCCATCCCATTTCACAGATGAGAAGACTCACTTGCTCAGAGCCACAGGGTTTGTAGGTAGTGGAGCAGGAATTTGAATGCAGCCCGAATGACGCCAAAGCCCGGAGACTCGGTCAGGCTTGATGGTCACCCATATACCCCAGGACATCCTCGTGAGCGGCTCACGCTCATATTGGTTCTGACTGGTCAGTGCCCTGCTGAGCCAGCTGTCACTACAACGGCGGCCATCTCAACTCTCAATTTTCAAATTCAGGAAACAGACATAGATCAGTGTTCGAGATG
The DNA here is from genome assembly GCF_004348235.1 of Phoca vitulina. NCBI lineage: Eukaryota > Metazoa > Chordata > Mammalia > Carnivora > Phocidae > Phoca > Phoca vitulina. The sequence continues at coordinate 363,147 of NW_022589811.1, forward strand.
TCCCCTACTGTGGTAGGCAGAATAATGCCTGCCCATGTCCTAACCCCCAGAACCTGAGAATACGTTACCTGACATGGCAAAAGGGACTCTGCAGCTGGGATTGAGTCAAGGGTCTTGAGATGGGGGATATTATTGCAGATTATCCAGGTGGGCCCAGCGTCCTCACATGGGTCCTTGTCAATGAAAGAGGAAGCCAGGAAAAGTCAGAGCGATCCCATGTGAGAAGGACTCATCACACTGCTGCTGGCTTTGGAGATGGAGAAAGGGACCGTGGATCCAGCAGTGTGAACAGCCTTTTTTTTTTTTTAAAGATTTTATTTATTTATTTGACAGAGAGAGACACAGCGAGAGAGGGAACACAAGCAGGGGGAGTGGGAGAGGGAGAAGCAGGCTTCCTGTTGAGCAGGGAGCCCGATGCGGGGCTCGATCCCAGGACCCTGGGATTATGACCTGAGCCGAAGGCAGACACTTAACGACTGAGCCACCCAGGTGCCCCTGAACAGCCTTTTGAAGCTGGAAAAGGCGAGGGGGTGGATTCTCCCCTGGAGCCTCTGAAAGGAGGCTCATACTCAAGAATTCATAGATTCTGACAACCGTTCAAACAAATCCAGATAACAAGGGATGGGTGTGTGTTGAACGTTCCCCCGCCCTTCATCGTCACCCCTGATCATTTCCTGAGCGCTGCAGATGGGCTCTCCACAACGCTGAGACAGGGAGCAACTGAGGCTCAAGAGGTATGGGCTGACCTGAGCTCACCCAGGTGGCTGGCGCCAAACCCAGCTCTCTTGTCTTCCGGCCCCAGGCTCCCAGAGGGAAAACCTGAACATGCTAGCCATGGTCTCTTGCCCCAATTGCCCTGCCCAACCATCTCCTTGCATAAGAGCCGCCTTCAGGGCTAGGATCAGAGGACCCGAGTCATGAACCTCAAGAAAGCAGAACTGATTCTGACATGCTGCTTGCATAGCCACTAACCCCCCTGCTGAGTCAGCTGCTGGTACTTCCAAGCTTGCAGAGTGGCCATGAGGGATGGGACAAGGCCTGAGCCTCCCCCACCACCCCCAGCCCAGGACTCTCCATGGGGCAAAGCATGAAGCCAAGAGACGCGCCAAAATGACCTTTCCCCGCCTGGGGACCCCAAAATCATGAGGTGCCAGACTGCCATAGGGACCCAGATGTGCAAAGGCAGACTTCCATGCCTGCTTTCCTAAGAATAAAAATAGAAATGTCTTCACTGAGCTGACCACGTGCCGTGCCATGCTTTATGTATATTAACTCATGTTATTCCCTAATGATGCCGTGAAGGAGGCATTAAGAGTACACCCACCTTACAGAAGAGGACACGAGGTGACAGGAGATTAGGGGGCAGAGATGGGCTCTAAACTCTAGAGCAACTGGCTGTGGAGTCTGTGACCACGTATTCTTTCCTTCTTGGACAGCACTGGGTAGAATTACCACCTCTCCATTCCACCCAGCAGGGCAAGAAATTCTACTTTCTCAATCCTGTTGTGCCCATCACTGCAAAACTCCAGAAGTTCCAAAAGAGAAGTAAATTAACGGGTTTCCTAATTTTGCCGGAAACCAGCCTGTCCTGATGTCCACAGGCAGCACAAAGTGACTGCCAACCCAGAGGGCGCCTTCCCTGCATCCCAGACCTGGCCCAGGGGAACAAGGATGAGTTCTGGACTGAGAACTAGGAGCCCAGGTCCTACTCCCCTTCCCTTTTTTCTGGTCAGTGGCTGTCATACTTAGATATACTGAGCTCCCCCAGGCTAGGACAACCACCCAGCTGCCTTATGACCGGCAAGCTCGGCCCATGCTAAGGGTATGGACAATGATTCCTGCACCTCTACTTCCTCATGCCCAGCCCTGGGGGAATACAGCCCAAGGAAATCCCCTACCCTAACCACACACATGCACACGCATACACGCATGCACGCATGCACACACATGCACACATATGGGCTTGCACACACACATCCAACGTGCGATGCCACCCTAGGACAGGAGTAGGATTTTCTGAGTTCAAATCCCAGCTCTTTTGCTTATGAGATATGTGACCTTGGGCAAGTCCCTTTACCTCTCTGATCCTCATTCTCTTCACCTATGAAATGGGGATGATAATCATGGAGCCTTTCTAGGTAGGGCTGTAGGGCTGTAGGGCGATACTGGATATGAAAGCCTTGGGCTCCAGGAAGTGTGCCGTGCTCAATAAAATTGTTATGCTTGTTCCAGGAGGGAAAGAGAATGGCAGTTGCCTAAGTTCCAGGGAAACCCACGGTGATGGGTCTGGAGCATGGGCATTTACTCAGTATATCTGATGGGAATTATCTTGAGGATAGGAAAGTATTTGTGGATCCAACATCACCTTGTTAACACCATGTTAATGAAAATTTAGACTTAAAATCAAGAGAAGGGGAGAGACCCAAGAGGATACCAAATTTGTGGCAGAGACAACTAGCTGTCCACAAAAATCCATTCTCCCCTTCCACAGCATATAGCAGACATTGGGAAAGAGCCACCCGGCCAAGAACTCCATTTCCCAGCCTCCTTTGTGACTAGCCTGGCCACAGGACTAGTTCTCCCATGTGGCAGAGGGCAGTGAAGAAGCAAACGTGCCACACTTCCATTCTTTCTTTCATTAGGAGCGATGTCCAAGGGGACAGTAGGGACACGCATGGAAGAGGACCTCCCCCCATGCAGAAACACCTGCCTTCCCCTAAACGTCTGTTTTGTTTGAGCCATTATACATGTTTGGGGCTATTTGTTACTGCAGCTACTACCCTGACTAATACAACCTTCAATCTCCTTGTTCACAAATGAGATGTTTATGGCCACAGAGTGAGAACACCTTGCCTAAGCTCACGTAGCAAACTCCACAAAGCTCCAAAAGTTTGGTCTCTTATCAGTCTGGAGTAGATCTGCCATTTTCAACTTGCCCCACCGAGCTCTAAGAGTGACGTTCCATGAACGGCGGCCCAGAGTCCTCCACCTCTGTTTCAACTAGAATAACATGCCTTATATCCGTTTTCCAATCACCATTCTCCCTATATTTTCATTGGACAAAAGAGTTCTGCTTCTTAAAATAATTCCAAAGCCCACACACTGGGTGACGGCTAGCGCACTCTGACTTTCTGTGGTGCTACAAGATAAAGTTTCACTTCTGCACCAGACCTCCTGGCCTCAACTGCTGACACAGGACATGCAGACTGACAGAAGTACATAGATATTTGCTTAGAAAGGAAAAAAATCAACCTCTGTGTGCAATAAGCAACCCAGAAACCTGGACAAAAGGCAAACAGAAAAGATGTTCACATCCTCTAGCTCAGCGGCCCTCAAGTTTTGGGGTGCATCCGAATCATCTGGGGAGCTGGCGCCACATGCAGACTCGCACACCTCGCCCTCAGGGATTCTCATGGCACAAACTGAAGCCTTAGGAAATACTCATGATTATTCGGCATGAATGATATTATTCATGATCGTTCCGATGCCAGCATTCCCACGATCGCACTTTGAGAAGCCCCAAGTCTACTCTGCAGCCTTGAAACTGGCAGGGATTACTGGCAGTGATAACCACGCTCATGCAGTGTAGCTCAAAGCGAGTGAGACAGGCGCTGAGGGTTTTTTTGTACCCTGATGGGAACCTGAGCATTAATAACCCACTGGTAAAGAAATTAATAATAATTTCTATTTGGCTCGGATGGGTGTCAATGGTATAGATGGCAGGTGGTATAGAAATGATCATAGAATCACAGCTAATGTTTCTGGAGCTCCTTACGACATGACAGGCCCTCTGCTAAGTGTTCCACGTGCGAGATCTCATTTAGTCTTTATGATATTCCCATTTTACAGATGAGGAAACTGGAGCATACAGATACCTTGTTCCATGTCACTCAGCTGGCAGGGGGCAGACCGGGTTCAAACTTACCTAAACGAACTCACTCTGCAGCCACGATGGTCTAGTGCCTCTTGTGGACGTCTAACTTCAGAACCCCTCCCCGGGCCTCAGTCTCCTCATCTGTAAAATGGGCATGTTAATAATATCTTTATCATGCAGCCATGGTGAGGATTCAAGAAAATCATGGCAGTAAAGTGGTTTGCCAACTGAGAGGAGTTAATTAAGGAAACATCGAAGGGATGAGACTTTGCCCGACTCACCCATCCCATTTTACAGATGGCAAAACCGAGGCCTGATTATTTATTCAATGAATATTTACCGAGCACCCACTGAGGATACAGAGAGGAGAGTAAGTACCCCAAGTCTAGCCTCAAGGAGCTCCCAGGCCAGCAGGAGAGACAGACGAGACTGGGCACGGAGACAGGGACCTCTCAGAAGGGGTCAAGCCAGAGAGGGGAGTGACTTGCCCAAAGTCAACTTTACCTATTCCCTGAAGTTTTGGCAGAGTCCAGAGAAGGTCCCTGGGTACCAAGAAAGAACTCTTCCCGTGGGCTTCTCAGTGCCTGACACCCCACCGCCTGAGCATCCCTGGTTTAAGTTAAGCCTTCTTTCTTGAGAAAATGCCAAGTAGCCCTCCTCCCACCACCGGAGTTTGGAGGAAGGAAGAGAGACAGCAAGAACCACAGGGAAGATCGCTCTTCGAAAGGAAGCAGGGGCTGCCAATAGGGAGGCTGGGGATCAGGCCTCTTACTGGAAAAAGAAGACAGACCCCAAACCTGGCCACCTCCTCACTGGCCTATCTGAACCACAGGCTGGTCTGAGTGATCAGACTTATCTCAAGCAGCAGTTACTGGATTATGATGTGCTGTGTATAACTTCGCTCAAGGCTAGCCTTTACGGTGTACTCATTTAAACCGTAGCACAGCGCCCAGGTGCTAGCCGGAAGCAGAGGGGAGCGCGGGGTAGGTTCAACAGCTAGCACTGCCAAAGGGTTCCCATCCTTCCTATATAAAGAACTCTTAAAAATCAACAAAAGATAAACATGCCGACAGAAAAAACGTGGGAGTGGATTTGAACAGTAGAATCATAAAAGAAAAACGAACAACGAGCTTGCAAGGGATGATCAGCATTAATAAAGAAATGCAGAGGGAAGCAGCCAGAAGCCTCACAAACCTTAAGAACAGGCACACTTTTGACCCCGCGATTTGGCCTTTGGAAAAGTATCCATAGGTCGGACATGTGAAGATAATGTACAAGAGTGGGTCATCACAGCACATTTGTAATCATGGGGGAGAAAAGAAGAAGAGGAAGAAGGAAGCAACCACAATGAGGAATGGTTACATAAATCCCAAGATGGCCTTTCCATGCAGCCATTAAAATGTATCCTGGAGGAACATAGATGGGAGTTCACAGTCTGCAGTGCAAGACAAGGGAGGCTGCCAAACAAGATGCTGGAAGCGTGAGTCCACACCTACATACTTAGATGTGTCTTCTCCATCTGTAGGCACTCAAGAAACATCAGAGATAAACTGGTGGGCGAGCAAGTGTGGGGGCGATGGAGAGAGCCCCCCGAAAGGCCACCTCTGGGTGAGGACCTCCTCCTGAGTCTCTGTACAGAGATACAGCCCAGGGGCCAAAGCAGTGGGCTGTGGGCTTCGTTCCAATCTCAGCCTCCCCTCACCGCCCCCCCCAACCCCCGGCTCACTGTCTCTGCAGCTCTGAGCACTGCCTTCCCCTCTCTGAGCCCTGGTTCACTCCCCTGTAAAACGAGGACACCTGTGAGAGGGCAACACCTGCCTCGTAGCTGTGAGCGCGGGTGGAGTCATGAAGGAAAACACGGAGCTCGCTGCTTTTTAAAAATAGGGTGACCCTGCTGTTTTTTACAATTAGCATGCATTACTTCGGAAATCTGAAAAATCATGTTTTCATTATGACCAACATTAAATGTTACGCAGAACCACAGGCCTCCTCTCTCTACGAGTATCCCCCTTTCCTGGCCCCTCCAGACGATGTCAAAGCCAAGCGTGATACCTTGTGGCTGGTCTCCGCCTGGGTCTTCCCAAGGGTTCCCCTGGACTTCAGGCCACTGGAGGCTGTGCAGGGGACCCGTGTGGCCCCGCTTCTTTCTCTCGGCCACACTGTGCTCTGGCTGTGTGCCCAGAAGGCAGTCTGTCCATTCGTTCAAGATGCTCCGGAACCCCCCGGATTGCAGCCTCCCCCGCAGAACAGCCTCAGCCCTCAGGAGGCTCTCCGGGAGACCTCGTGCTGTCCTGAGCTCCTCGCTCGCTGGGGCTGCTGTCCTGAATGGGACAGAACTCTGCCAGAGAAACAGCTGGAGGGAGGAGAGAGCATGAGGGAGGAGAGAGAGAGAGAGGGCGGGGGGGAGGGAGGGGCAGGAAACTGGGCTGGCCAAGGGCGGGGGCGGCCAGCTGCGTGGAGTGGGGGCCGCCAGAGGAGGCTGCCCCTGCCTGCCAGCCGGGGACCCGGCTTGTGGGTGGTGGCTGGTGGCAAGGCCCGCCGGGGACGACCCGCCCCTCTGGCAGCCAGAGCCCAGCTGGGAGCTGTGCCCACCCTCTGAGCGCAAACCAGGAGCACGTGCGAGCCCCAGGCAGCTGTGGCAAGGGCGGCCGCTCCCTGCAAGGGCCTCAGGAGCTGCCGGGTATCCCACCAGCCTGGGCCACCTCTCTCCACCGGGGTGCCCTTCCTGGCCCCCTAGTTGTGCTCCCTTTTCCTGATTTTATCTTATTTTTTTGCAAATTAAAACAGCAATGAGATTTTTTTAATAAAGTATCAAATGAACAAAGATGAAAATGTTTCATAATGTTTGGTTTTAGTAAATGTCACCGGGAAGCAAAAATCTTCTGCATAATTGGAATATACATTGATAGACCATTTCTGGAGAGCTGACAAAATACATCAAAACCTTTAACTACATTCAGGCCCTGTGTTGTTTAAATATAAATCCTGCTTTCATCCCAAACCCTGCTCCCCAGAGAGAAATATCATTAACACTTTGGTATGAACATACACACACATATATATTCTATATCTAGATGGAAAATGGCTCAGTCATACTCCGCACGCGTCCCATACTGTAACCTGCTTTTTCATTCAGTGATAGGTGTGTGTGTGTGTGTGTGTGTGTGTGTATACACACACCCTACCCTGTTTTAACAGCTGCTCATTATTTCATTGAATTGATGCAGTGGTTTGTTTGTTTATTTATTTATTGAACTTTTGTTTCCCTAATGGATGCAGTTTATTACTTACATAGGCAGCAAGGACTGGTTTATTGAATCGACACTTTCTGGGTGACTTGTTGGGTTCTTTTCAAATTTTTGACTATAATAAACACCCCATTTCACGCTCGTCCAATTATTTTTTTTTTCTGTCCAACTATTTTCTTATACAAAATTCCTATGAACATATGTTTTATTATTCAGAGGGTCGCCTGCTCCCTTTTCAAGTCTCAGCTTGGGGACCACCTCTCCAGAAGCCTTCCCCCCCCGCCCCGCCGCTGGAGGGGGGACTGCTCTCGGATCGCCCCAGGGTTCCCCTACCATCATAGCGGCAGGGGCGTCCCTTCCTGTTAAGAGTCTCTCTCTCTCCCTTACCCTGGAAACTCAGCTGGGGAAGGGACTGTATTCTGTCCCCTGCTCTGGCCCCGGGGCGAAGCACGGTGCCTGGCTCGTCCGCGCGATTGCATCACCGGCAGAATAAACACAAAAGCAGACACCCAGACAGGGTGCCAGCCGGCCACTCGCTCCTTCACCCTCAGGAGGTACAATTTCTGCGAAGTCAGTACTATTTCTGCCCTCATTGTACCAATAAGGAAATTGGGACCCAGAAAGGTCAAGTCACTTGCCGTGGGCCACACAGCCCATAGGCAGGAGGGCTGGGATTCCACCCAGACTATCTGGCTCCAGAGCCCAGCCCTCGGCCTCCAGACAGAAGAACTAACAGAAGGGCCCACTGTGTGCATCGCCCTGTGCCCGGGGTGGGGGGGCTTCCCACGGAATGAGTCACGTGACCCTCCCCCCACACCGGAGGAGGTGTCCTTCACCTGTTCTACAGATGAGGGGAGAAGTTCTTTTGCCGAGGGCACCCAGATGGGGCCGACAGAGGCCTGACTGAACCCACGTCTGGCTCATTCCAAAGCTAAGGCTGCCAACACTAACTTGTGTAGAAAGGAAGAAGGGGGGATGAAGAAGGTGAGAGCAAGAGAGAGGAGAGAGGGAGGGAGGGGGAGAGAGGGGATAGGAAAGAGAGAGAGAGAGAGAGAGAGAGACGAGGGTGGGCAAAGAAGGGAGAAGGGCAAATGGTGAGGGAATGGGAGGGAGGGTCACTTGCTCTTCTTTAGACCTAAGGGCTTGGGTGGGTGTGGGAACATGTCCTTCACCATCTGACCAGCCTTAGAGCCTCTCCTTCTTTTCCCCACCATCCTCAACTCTTAGTCCAGTGAGATGGACACTTAGAAACTATCATCTCTTTCATTTCCTAGATACTAACTGGAAGCACAGAGAGGTTAAGTCACTGTCCAAGGTCACACAGCTCCCTAGAGTCAGAAGTCAGACCAGCCTGACTCTAAACCCCTCTCCTCCCCGCTCTGGCAGGCTTGCCCAGGGGACCAAGAGCATCTCATCCATGCCCTTACTGTACAGACGGGAACACTGGACCCAGAGAAGGCAAGGGACATCCCAGGGTACCGTTAGCAGCCGGGCAGCAGCCCCAGAGCATCCTGGTCCAAAGGTGAGGATATTTCCACAATGCGATAGAAACCCTGTGCATCATGAACATCACCATCTAGATGTCTGTCATTAATTGAGACTAGTGGTTCTCAAAGTGCGGGTTCTGGACCAGCCGCTGACATCTTGCTGGGGAGCTTGTTAGAAATTCAAGCTCTTAAGCCAGGTCCGTCTGCAGACCTTGGGAACCAGACCTCTGTAGGCGGGGCCCAGTGAGCTGTGTGTTCAAAAGTCGCCAGGGGATTCTGATGCTCGCTCAAGTTTGAAAACCACAGATACAGACATTTCCATTAGGAATAAATCCTGGATCCTGGAACAAGTTACCTTGTCAGTCCACGGAATAGTGGTCAAGAGCTGGGGGCTCTGACATCAGACAGAGTAGATTTGACTGAATCCCTGTTTCCCCTACTGTGAGCTGTGTGACTGAGCAAGTCCTCTCACCTCTCTGAGCCAGTTTCCTTATCTGCTGGAGACTGAGGGGGACTGTAGTGGGGAGGGGAAAGAGAAGAGGGAGGGAGGAGGGGGGAGGGGATGAGGGGGAAGGAAGAGGAGGGGAGGAGGGGGGAAGGAGAACGAGATGGAGGGGGAGGGGAAGAGGAGGAGGTGGGAGAGGAGACAAGAGAGGTAAGCTCTGAGGAAGATCTTGCACACTCAGGATATCCTGCAAGGGGAGCCTAGCAGGGTAAATCCAGCGTCTAGATGGATTTATGGAAATTTCCTCTTCCTCCTTCATTGACTGTTGGATACCATTAATGCAGGTCTCCTGGAGGCCCCCCACCCCACTCCCAGCCTCCAAAGCCAACCCAAGACTGTAATGATTGTTGGGTTTTATCGGCTAGGAGATCTGACAGAGTGAGGACTCCAGGCCCAGGCCAGCAGGGCCCCTGGATGCCCAAGGTAGAGGTCAGAGCACACAACCCCACCTGGACCCCCAGTGAGGAAGAGCAAGAATCCGGCTGCCCTGGCCAATCAAAAGCCAGAGGTCTTTGGTCACCATTCTGAACATGGCTGAGAAGTTTGGCTTTTTCTTCCTTGGAATAAAAAGGGTTGCAGGTGGGGTGGGGGAGTTGTTTGTTGTTGTTTTCAAATAGGATTCTGAAACCCGAGGCCTAACATTGGGGTATTGGGACCCGCAAGAGAGGTGGTGGCAAAGAAGACTCTGTTTATTCCCTCGAGAATGCTATGTAGTTTCAAGATGGCGGATCAAGCTTTCTCTTATACCCAAATCTAGTTGGTTGGCTCTGGAACCCTGGAGCTCTGTGTTAAAGGAAATCTGAGGCCACATCCAGGTCAGGCTGGAAAGAGCACAGTGACCCATGAGCAATGCCTGCCTTGGACCTAAAGGAGGAGCCTTGCCTCTCTCATCCCACTCTGTCCTCCAACAAAAGTCCAACCCATTGGCCTAGGAGGCTGGGGGGCCGGCTCTGCTTCATCCTGTCCCATGGATTGGCCAACCCTAGTGTAGATAAACTTATATCTTAACTCCCACACCCCTTGGTATATGTCTGGATATATATGGTATATGTATATTAGTGTTCATGGATCCCCAACACTCTAGTTAAAGCAAATGGTTTCCTCGTTCTCCCTGATTATCAGTTGCGAAACTAGGTTCACCAGAGAGGCTCTCAAACCACAGGAAGCCTGGGAAGATACTTTCTGTGACATGAAGGATTCCCTATAAATCCAAACTGCGCCCACTTCGGACTTTGTTTAAGATGTGGACAGACCGCACTGGAATGAGAGCTTCATGTCAGCCGCTGACTGGCTGTGTGGCCTTGGCAAGTCATTTCTCATCTCTGGTTCATTTGATGCTCGTGTGATTAAGTTATGGATGTGATGAAATTGTGCCTCTTGAGATGGGGAAATTATCCCGGATTATCCAGGTGAGCCCAGGGTAATCCAAGGGTCCTCAGAAGGGGAAGGCAAGGACTCGGGGGCGTTGTGGGGAGAAGGCAGTAGGATGAGGAAGGAAGCAGACATTTGTGATGTGGCCACAAGTCAAGGAAGACAAACAGCCCCCACCCTTGGAAAGTGCAAGGAGTGGATTCTCCCTGAAGCCTCCAACAGGAACCAGCCCTGCCGACGACATCCTGATGTTAGCCCCTTCAGACTCATTTTGGACTTCTCAGCTCCAGAACTGTAGGACTGTAAGTATGTATTGTTTTAAGCCACAATATTTGTGATTTGTAGAGCAGAAGTAGGAAATTAACACAAGGGCTGTTCTAGAGACCAGAACACTGACCTTGGTGGCGGACACATCTGGGTTTGAGTCCCTGCTTCCCCTGCTAGCTGTGTGACCTTGCACAATTTCCTAACCTCTCTGAGTCTCAGAGAGGGAGACTTTCTTTCTCCTCCACACACAGCAGTAATAAAAGACCTACCTCAGACCGTTGGAAAGATGAAAGAAGTTGATACCCACGACGTGCTCAGAACAGAGTCTGACACACTGCACTCAATGAATGTTGGATCACTTTCCTGTCCTGTTGGGCATTAGAAGGTTGGCATTCCCCAATGCAGGCCCTCTAACCATCCCCGGGGCATTACTTGAGGCACCTTCCTGATGTTCCATTTTGTTCAAGGTCACACCACTGCTCAACAACATTCCATGGCTCCCTAGTACATAACCTCATCTCCCAGGAAGGAAAAAATTAAAGGGATGGCAAAGCTGAAAGAGGGCTGGAGGACCCAAACCTTCCCAGGTTGATTGAAATGTCACTCTCTTTGCACTCCCAAGCTAGGTCAGTGCCCCTGTCATTCATCCCCATGGCACCCCTTCCTGCGCTACAGCACCGACCTCAATTGTAATGCAATGATCATTCGTATTGTGAATATACCATCCATTCCGTATCCACAGATAAAGCTCCCTGGGGGTTGGAACTGCTGCTAGGCCCATAGTACCTGTTCCATAAATATTTGTTAAATGAATGAACAGATGGATGACCAACCTCCTCGGACCAGCTGGGCCATGTTCCCAAAGACTTCTTCCTGACGGCCAAGTTCTCGCTCTTCACCACGGAGAGGCCTGCGGGGTTACCAAGATGGGAGAATGGAACACTGTGCCAAGCGTCATCAGACATTTGTAACTCCTGCAGCCAAAAATGTTATTGGAAACGATGTGTGTCTGTGCAGTATGTGTTCAGGTAGCGGGGGGACTTAATTCCACCCCCCCACCATCCTGCAGACCAGGCTCAGGGAGGGAGGGGAAGGAGGATTCCTTGTGCTCCTGGAGGTCCAAGGTGGAGGGAAGGAGTACAGAGGTGAGAAGTCAACTTTTGGGGACTGAGAAGGAAGAGGTAGGAGGTAGGAGGGTGCTGACAGCCCAGTCAATTTTGTCTGCTTGGCAAGAATCCAGGCCCCTGGCCTCTGGTCCCGGCTGGGAAGGGTTAACAGCACTGAGAGGGAGTGTTGGGAGGGTGCGACCAGGAGTGAGGAAGCCCAAACAGGGGATGGGGCTTCCTGGTGGGGGTGGATGAGGCCCATTGATTACCACCCCCTCCCGTGAGCAGGACCCTGCCCATCCAGCCCAGCTCCTCCCACTGGAACAGAGATTTGCAGGGGTAGGGGGAGACCACCCTGGATGCCTGAGAGGAGTGGGGGGTACCAGCAGGGTTGTTCCAGCCCATTGTTCCAGGATGGGGATGGGAGGAGCTTGGAGCATGTTTGAGACCCCTTCTCAAACCCAAGCTAGCTGTTCCTGGGTCTGGGAAAGCTTCCATGTTCCAGAACAGAGGCCCAGAGAGGGTTAGCAGCTGCTCAAAGCCACACAGCAAGTCCTGAGCAGCCAATCCTTCCAGTTCTCAGAGAACTCCTCCACTCCTGCTACACACACACACACACACACACACACAGATGTATTCAGTGGCCTTGCCCTGCCCATCTCTCCAGCTACATGGCCCACCCCTTCCCCTCCTTCTACTCTGACCCCATCATGTGGTTTCAAATCTCTGCGCCTTTGCTCGAGCTGCCCTCTCTGCCAGGAATACCCTGTCTCGCCACCGTGCATCCAGCCACAGTAACCTGGTCATCTTTCAAATGCAGACGTCCTCTCCTCCAGTCAGTCTCCCAGGGCTGCCCGTCCTCTTCCCACCTTCCTGGGAAGGTTGATCTGCCTGGGGTGGGGGTCTGTACTTGGCCAACACATTCATCCTTTCTCAAATCACACTGCCTCTTCATTTTGTCACGCACACATCTGTCTCCACCCCTGGACTGCTGTTGTACCAGTTACCAGCACTGGACCTGCCCCATACTGGAAAAGTTGGACGAACTGAGCCAGGCTTCATGCCTGCATCTCCCTTCCCAGGGCCAACTGTTACTGTGAACTCCTGGAAACAGATCAGAAGCACCAAAGCCATTGCATTTTAGGGCAGTGTAGCCTAATGGTCAAGAACACAGATGTTTACATCTGCCTTTGGCTCAGGTCATGATCCCTGGGTCCTGGGATCGAGCCCCGCATTGGGCTCCCTGCTCAGCGGGGAGTCTGCTTCTCCCTCTCCCTCTGCCCATTTTTCCTGGCTCGTGTGTGCTCTCTCTCTCTCTCTCTCTCTCTCTCTCTCAAATAAATAAATAAAATCTTAAAACAACAACAACAACAACACAGACTTTCAAGGTCAGAAAAACCTGGGTTTGAATCCCAGCCCTGCCACTTCCTTGCTGTGTGACCTTGAGTAAGATACTTGCCCTCTCTGGGCTTCCCTTACCCTTTCTGCAAAATGGAGATGCTAATTTCAACCTTGCAGAGCTGCTTTGCAGGATTCTCTGAGATGATGCATGTGGGGTGTATGACACAAGGCTCAGAGTAAGTGCTTTATATACGGTGTTGCCCTAACTCTGTGAGTCATTTCTGAAAGCCCATCGCTCCCCACCCTGCCTCCTGGCTCTGGCCCTGCATCATTCACCGAAGTCCCTGTTCTGGCTGCGTTGTTAACACGGAGTAAGTTAAGCCCCACTAACCAGGTGCCCAGATGGGCATCCCAGCTCTGCCACCGCGCTGGCTGTGTGACCTCGAGAAAGCGACTTCACTTCTCTGAGTTTCCGTTTCTTCCTCTGTAGCATGCCGATAGCAACAGCACCTGCCCGGCAGGGTATCATAGAATTAGCGTTCGTGCTTGTAAAGCTCCGAGGGCAGCAGGGGGCAAATGCTGAGTGCTGGCTTGCAAGGTGCTCATCGGAAGACTCGAATTCGCCATCTGGGCCACTTCTTCCTCCGCCCTCTTTCTCCTCCCACTGCCCCACCCACCAATTTACAACCAGGGACTTGGCCTCTTTTGCCTTCGCTGTTAGAAAAACCCAAGGCCTCCAAGATCAATGGACTCAGAGTCTTCAGATTCCATGGCCACAGGTCTTTAGCTTCCTTTTTAGAAGCCCCCTTTCTTCCAGAAGGATCTGTAGGGATCCCCCAAATATAAAGGCATATGAAAAAGCACCTGCTCATCTAGAGAGGACAAGGGAACACGGTGCCACACCCCTTAAGCCCCTGGTGCCCCTGCTGCCCCTCCCAGGCTCGGCAAACTTCCCATTAATCCACTGACCCCTCACCCACCACCACTACCTTAGATGGAGGGAGAACGTTTTCTTTTTTCATTTTGATATCATTTTAAACTCACAGAAAGGTAGCAACCATAGGACAAGGAACTTCTTAAACCTTCGCCCAAAGTCACTGATTATTGCTATTTTGTCCCATTTGCTCTATCATCCTCTTCCTCTCCGCCCCTCCCCTTTCTGCACGCCTCTTCCTAAACCGCTCCCATTTTGCATACAGGAAAACTGAGGCCCAGAACCTGTAGTCCACAAGTTCGTCAAAGGCCTCTGGAGATATTTGGAACCTGAAATCGCAAGCAAACCGACCCCAGAACATGGAAAGGCAGCTGAAAACTCAAAATAAATAAATGTCTGATGAACTGTCTACAGTACACTGGTGAGTCAGCTGCTAGTCCACAGTGCTCGTGTGTTTAGAAATAGAAAAGCCCAAATCACAAGAACACGCTGAATAATTTATTCTTCAAAAAAAAAAAAAAACCCTGGTTGTATGAATTCTTTTAAAACCTTTTCAGATATTTTTATAAGAAATGCATATATGTAATGGGATCTGTAGGGACATTTTGAGGTTTGCCACGATGTGGGGTGGGGTCCCCCAAATGTCAGAGATCCCGGAGCCTTCAAAGGCTTTACGACAAGCTCTCTTGGCCCCAAAGCCCCTTGAATCTCACTCAGATCAGGCATAAGATGGAGATTTTTCCATGTATTTTTATAAGGAGGCTGTATGTACCTTTTTATGTGGGTCATAAAAAAAATGTAAAAAAATTTCAAAAACACGGAGCAACACAAGAAATTCGTCATAGCAACAGAGCTGCCTCTCCTATTTTTGAAAAGTGAGCTGGTCTCTCCTCATCTTAGTACAGAAAGTTTATTTTCCTGCTGGGGCCTCTGACTCAGAGGCGAGCCCAGAACTCAGTCAGCCGCCCCTGAGGAGAGACAGGAGGCATGGGGGTCATGGCCCCAGATGAGGGCAGGTGATGCCCAAGGGCCCCAAGCTTCTGATTCCCCTCAACTGAAATGTCCTCCAGGCACCCTGGTGCCCCTGGCGTTTCTGGTCACCACGCGGGCCACCCACTCTGTGCTCACCCACATATTCCCACCCGACGTGCCTCTGCAGAACAGCCCCACCTTATAGGGGCCCCGCTGGGGCACTCAGACCAGCTCTGTAAATATCTAACCAGCTGGTAAACCCCAGCTAAACAAGACTCTCTCCTAGGACCATGCCATGATCCAGGGGCTAATGGAGTAACAACCGACAAGTAGGGGGCCCAGGAGTCTGACTCAGGACTGCTTCCTAATCGGGGACGTCCTGTCAGATGGTAAAGGGGATGTTACCGCAGCCCGTGGGCTTCAACATAGCAGCTGGAGGTGGCTGTGGTGGGGGTGGTTTTGAGAGCACAGTGTGGGTTCGAATCCTGCCCCACCACTTACCAGCTGTATGACCTAAGGCAAGCGCCTTAACCTCTCTGTGCCTCAGCTCCCTCTCATAAGTATTATTAGTAACCATGAGTTGTGGTGGGCATGACGAGTGTTAACCCATATGAGGCACTTCTGATAGCCCCTGGCCCAGAGCAGAATCTCAATAAAGGTTTATTTATTTATTTATTTATTTATTTATTTATTTATTTATTTTTAAAGATTTTATTTATTAATTTGAAACAGAGAGATACAGAGAGAGAGCGAGAGCATGAGCAGGGGAGAGGCAGAGGGCGAGGGAGAAGCAGGCTCCCCGCCGAGTCAGGAGCCAGATGTGAAGCTCGATCCCGGGACCCTGGGATCATGACCTGAGCCGAAGGCAGATGCTTAACCATCTGAGCCACCCAGGCGCCCCTCAATAAAGGTTTATCATCATCTCCTATCTCCAATCCTTCGTAACACTTTTGGTGACCATCTTATGCAATCAAAACAATGAAATCAGAATCCAGGTTCCATCAATTACCAGCTGAGTGACCTTGGGCAAGTTACAAAACGTCCCTCATGCTGATTTCTCATCTGTAAAATGAGGATAATAATACAAACACATAGCTCAGCTCAGGGCTCGTGGTAAGTGTTCCTAAACACTGACTGTTATTATTACCAGGGGTCGGAAAACGATAGCCCATGAGCCAAATCTGGCCCACTGCTTGTTTTTGTAAATAAAGTTTTATTGGAACACAGCCATGCCCATTCATTTACGTATTGGCCATGACTGCTTTCTTGCAACAACAGCAGGGCTGAGGAGTTTTGATGAGTCACTGTGTGGCGCGCAAAGCCTAAAATATTGACTATCTGGCCTTTGAAGAGAAAGTTTGCCTGGTTTTTATCATTTTGACCTTTAATGGCAATAATTGCAGTACAGGGACATTTCATCTCCCTCAGGAGACCACACAAGTTAAGATTTGCTTTCCAGGAAGCCCTAGCAACCCACAGTTGAGCTCCAATGGTCCCAAAGCTTCCTCAAATGATTCACAACAGTAGTGTGCGGAGAGGGGGTCTGTAGCCTTCCTTGGCTTCCCAGAGGCACCCGTGACCCACGAGAAGTCCACAAGCGCAGGAGCATAAACCCTGGAGGAGCAGGCCTGCATCCAAATCAGTGCCCTCCACCGTTTTCCTGGGCTTGCTGGTTCTCTCAGACAGTCGCACTCCAGGGCCCCCAGACACCGAGGGGTCATTGATGAGCTTTCTCTCCGTGCTGCTTTAGCACCCACGCCCAGCACCTGGCTGCCTCCTGGTGCGGGACGCTTCACATTCTTTTTGTGTGATGTTGGGGCAAGAGAAAGGCCATGGGCGTGGGGGTGTGCCCAAGAGCTTATCGGGAATTCAGCAAAGGAAACCTGTGAATTATCCACCCCAGAAAGATGTCTTCCCATCTGGTTCTCTCCCTCCTTCGGCAGGAGAATCTGCCCTGGCTTATTGGCCTAATGGGATTTGGGTTGTGGGGATGCAACACAGCACAAAAAGGTATTTGTGGACCTCCCAGATCCTAAGGATCCTGGTGGCCATGCTCCTTGGCTTTGTCCCATGGTTTCCACTATTCCAGGAGTATTGGTTCCCAAAACCCGAATTGGGTCTTGACGTCCCCTGAAAGACCAGGCTGGACTCAGCCACCCGCAGTCCCTGTCTTGACTGGTGACGTCCAGGGACCCTGACATCACCACCGCCTGCCCTGTCTCTTCAGTTCTTTCACTCTTGTTTCTTCCCGACACGCCGTCAGGGAGATCCAGGCCGGATCAGGTGAGAACAGCAGTTCCTCCCTGGATTGCGAGCTCCGTGAGGGCTGAGACCAGGCCTGTCAGGGTCTCTGCTGAAGCTGCAAATCTCCAAACAGCCCACACATAGGAAGTGATGCGCAAACGTCTAAGTCTACAAATGCGGCTGTGGGAGGAAGGAAATCCTGTTAGGAGTCGAGCTCCAAGGTGTTATGCAATTGTAATGACGCGAACATGAGGATGGCATCTTTCTTTCATTTGTTAGAATATGCAATGATTCTGAGCCCCCCGCCCCCGGGAAATCCACTGATGGTTTGTGAGGAGGCTATAAACACAGGACATTATAGATGTGAGCGCACAAGGTTTTCTGGGGAGGGGGTCCAACATTTTCATCAGATGACCTCCAGAACCGCAAATGGTTTATAAACATGAGACCCCAAATCTGAACCCTATCTGCGTCCCCAATGCCTAATACAATGGTGGGTGCGTGAGAGGTTCTCAAGAAAGGTTTGCTGGATGAATCGATCACTGAATTTGAAGCTACAAACCACCAAGCTGCCTGATGATCAGCTTTCCTGGACGGCTGAAACGCACTCATCTGGAATTTGGGGATAACGTGAATGGATTCTTTTTTTTTTGTCAGCAGGAAGGGAGTGGTACATGAATGGTACAAACAAGAATGAGCGGCCGCCGGCCGTGGAGGGTGTCCACACTGGCCAGCAGTGGCCTTTCCTGCTGTGGGCACTGAAGCAGCCTCCCCAAGGAACCGCACAGAGGAGAGGTTTTCTTCTCCCATACCGCTGTTGTCTGTACCCAAAAGGACTGAAACTGCTTTTCCTGGAAGATATTCTGGGATTCCTTCTACCTGGACTTCCTGCTCACAGACCTTAAAATGCTCTCCCCAGACAAGCATAGCAGAGCCCAGACCAGCTAGAAAACACACACATCTCACAATTCAGTGACATTCGTTGACTTCAGTAAAGGAGTTTTCCTTCGTAAATAATAGCACCAGAGGACACAGTGAACAGGCACTTAAATGCACTATAGGGGAGGGTAGTGGGGAGAGGAGGGCACGAGGGGGCAGGAGTTTTTGGAAAGCAAACTGCCCAAGAGTCATAAAAGCACTCACTTGTGCAGAGTAGTTACACTTCTAGAAGTCTGTTCTAAGGAGACCATAAGAATTATGCACAAAGATTTATTCCTACAGATATATAGCTTCACATGATGGATAATAGCAAAGAAGCTGAAAACATTTCGAGGGTTCAACAACAGGTATTAGGTAAGAAATTCATGGCACACCCATATGAAACATTAAATCATACCATAAAATCATTCCTTGAAGATAGTCTTCATAAAAAAAAAAAGACTTCATAAACATTTAAAAACGTTTGTGCTTCAAAGGGTATCATCAAGAAAGTGAAAAGACACCCATAGAATGGGAGAAAAGATTTGCAAGTCACATATCTGATGAGGGGCTTGTATCTAGAATATAAAAAGAACTTTTGTAACTCAATATAAAAAAAGCAATTCAATAACTCATTTAAAAGTAGGCAAATGACAAAAAAAAAAAAAGTGGGCAAATGAGGGGCACCTCGGTGGCTCAGTTGGTTAAGCATCTGACTCGATTTCAGCTCAGGTCATGATCTCAGAGTCCTGGGATCGAGCCCCATGTTGGGCTCCATGCTCAATGGGGAGTCTGCTTGAGTATTCTCTCTCTCCCTCTCCCTCTCCCTCTCCCTCTGCCCCTCCCCCTGCTCATGCTCTCTTTCTCTCTCTCTCAAATAAATAAATAAATCTTTAAAAAAATTAAAAAAAATTTTTTAAAGCAGGCAAATGATCTAAACAGACATTTCTCCAAAGAAGATATACACATGGCCAATAAGCACATGAAAAGATGCTCAACATCATTTGTCATTAGGGAAATGCAAATCAAAACCACAGTGAAATACACTTCACACCTACTAGGACAGCTGTAATAGCAAGTGTCGGAGAGAATGTGGAGCAATAAGAGCCCTTATACACTGCTGGCGGGAATGTAAAATGACGCAGTCACTCTGGAAAAACAGTCTGGCAGTTCCTCAAAAGAAGCAAACAGAGTTACCATATGACCCAGCATTCCACTCTGAGTACACACCCGAGAGAAATGAAAATACACGTCCACGCAAAAACGTATACGCCAATGTTCACAGCACCATTACTCATAATGGCCGAGAAGTAGAATAAACAAAATTTGGTACAGTCATGTAACAGATTATTTGGCTATAGAAAAGAAAAGAAGGGCGCCTGGGTGGCTCAGTCAGTTAAGCATTTGCCTTCGGCTCAGGTCATGATCTCGGGGTCGTGGAATCGAGCCCCGCATCAGGCTCCCTGCTCAGTGGGAAGCCTGCTTCTCCCTCTCCCTCCGCCTCTCCCCCAGCTTGTGCTCTCTCTCTCTCTCGCTCTCTCACTCTCTCTCAAATAAATACATAAAATCTTAAAAAAAAAAAAAGAAAAGAAGTACTGACACAAACTACAAGGATGAACCTTGAAAACATGATGCTAAGTGAGAGAAGCCAGACACAAAAGACCACATATTGTGTAATTCTATTTATATGGAAGATCAAGAAGCAGCAAATCTACAGAGACAGAAAATAGATTCGTGCTTGTCCGGGGTTGGAAGGAAACAAAGAGTGGCTGCTGATGCATACAGGATTTATTTTTGAGGCAAAGAAAATGCTCTAAAATTGGTTGTGCTGATAGTTGCACACTTTTGAGAACATACTAAAAGCCAGGGAAATGTACACTTTAAATAGGTGAATTGTATGGTGTAAATTATATGTCAATAAAGCTATTATATATATATTATTATAAAACAGATGTTACATATTAAGTATATTATATATAAATACATTATATAATATAAATATATGTATATATTAAGTATAGATATATGTAACATGTTATATACATTATGTATATATACTATCATATATGTTATATAGAATAGATCTATATAATAAATGATGCCCAATGAGTATTATATTTTAAAAATCTCTCAAAACAGACTAATACTTCTCATACCTACCCACTAAATGGTAAAGAATGAATGCGTAACTCTGAGGGTCTGGGATGGAGCCTAAATCATGAGCAACATTTTTCTTTGAAGCTTCATGCTTTAGTTATAAAACTCAGGCACATTTTGCCTTCCATTTCAAAATACGGCCATGTTAATTTTAATATAAAAAAATTTATTTTCTCCAAATCCATGAATTAAATTGATACTCTAAGAAAAAAGAAGAAAAAAGAAAAAAAATATTTACTAACTAGGGGAAATGGCCATAACATAATAGTAAGTGGATATAACATAATGATAAGCAGTATAAAGCTCTGTTTGCAGGATGTGAGTCTACCAGGGGGTGGGTGGGGGCAAGGAAAGGAAATTACATATATACCCAGAGCAAAAAGACTAAAGAGATATATGCCAAGAGATTATCAATAGTTATCTTTAGGTTGTGGGATTGTGATTTTTTTTTAATTTCTGATGCTTTTTTTCCTTTTCCATATTTTTAAAGAATGTTGCATAATATTAAAGAATAAACATTTTTTGGTCCAAAAGAGGAGAGCCAGGAGGGAAGACATCGGGCAATGTTTTTCTGGAGATGACTTAGCGCGGCCCTCCCTGTGGTGTGAGCATGCTCACGCCCCTGGGATCACAGCTGGGCCCTAAGTGGAAGGACATGTGTGCACACGGAGGCTCCCAGCATCCCCTGCTTTCTGTGGGTGCTGGTGGAGAATGTAGATTTATCCCCAGAGGGGCGATGAGGCCAGAGGCTTTGCAAAGTTGCAGGAAGAAAGACAAGCAGATCATCACTATATGACAACAGCGAATAAGGGCTGGATATGACATGGGGGATAGGGCTCTGGACTGGGTGGGCATCAGGAGACGTGGGCTCAAGCCTCTGCTTTGCTCCCAGCCAGCAGGATGACCTTAGTCAAATCACACCCTTTCTCAGGCCTTAGTTTCCCCCTCCGAAATGAGGGCACTCGGTCCTTCTATTTCTGATGGTTTTTGATTCTGTGATCTCACATCTGCTGCTTTTGTTTCCACCATCCATGTAACAGTTTGTAGCTCTTCATACTGACCGCCAACACAGCCCCGGCCCCCAGAATCTCAAGAGCCATTCTGCCCAAAAGTAATGTCTAAATTGACATGTGACACTTTTCGACCCACCTAATCAGAGAAGACTTTCTGAAGAAGGCAGCGTGAGCAAACAGCATTCCCCAACCTCTGCACCCCTGAACCTGGTTGAGCGTGAGGATATTTACTGAGCATTGACCAGGGACCAGCCACTCATATTGTGGTACAAGTAAGACACCGTCTTGCTTTCTCGGAGCTTACGGGATCAACAATAACTACTAATACAGACCACCTGTCCTGTTTGACAGGGGGAATTCACATACACTACTTTTTAAAAAAAAAAGATTTTGTTTATTTGAGAGAGAGAGAGAGAGAGAGCACGCACGAGTGGGGGTATGTGGCAGTGGGAGAGGGAGAAGCAGGCTCCCCACTGAGTAGGGAGCCTGACACGGGGCTTGATCCCAGGACCCTGGGATCATGACCTGAGCCGAACGAAGGCAGATGCTTAACCGACTGAGCCACCCAGGCGCCCCTACGTTACTTTTTTATAAGCCACACATCAGTACTTTAAGGCTGATGCCATTATTCACATTTTACAGCTGAGAAATTGTAGACTAAGAGAAGTAGGTACCCAAGGTCACAGAGCAAACAAGTGGTAAAATCGGGATTCCAGACCTCATCAGTGACTCTTCCAAGTCACCTGTGATTTGTCAGTGGTTCTTAACTTTACAGTTTAGACATAACAAAAGACCTCAAGATCCACCCAATTTCTACCCTTTTTGATTTGTCTGTAAGAAAGAACTGTAGAAAAACAAAATTAAGTTGTTGTAAACTTGATACTGAAACATCAAACTTGACATTGACTTTATAAGAGCAAACTATGAGCTCATACAAATGAATTTATATGATAAAACAATACCCTTTAATATGGACAAGACACTATTATGTAATGAGTCATAACATGAGAAAATTATTCTCTTTTCAATTTTTTTCCCAATCCTTATAATTACACCCAAGAAAAGGTCTTGATTTGGTGCTAACAGATCTTTACCACGTTCTCCAATACTTGCAGATCTTCCTTTATAACAAAGAAAGAGCAAGCATCAGGCTCAGAGCCTTGGTATCTAGCTAACAGCATCCGGCTAATATTTAGTAACATTGTTTATTTTCATTGTTTATTGAGAGTGGTGTTTGGTGGGTATATTCTATTTGAGGAAAGTGAAAATTGATTTCCTATTTACTGTGGTCATGTAGATTTCCCTTCTGAGCTACATTTACTGATATTTAAGGAGTACATTTACTGACACTTTTAATGAGTAGATTTCAAGAAAAATGTTAAATTCATGACACCATAGAGGTGGTATATAAGCAGGGCAAAAAAAAAAAAAAAAAGTGGCGCTGGAATGACCAAGCCTTGAGAAATGCTGCCCGATGAAATTAAAAATAACCCAGCCATGTAATTATATTGTCCTGGAAGTATATTGCAAGTTACCTAAATAGCACACATTCACAGTAGACCATCGCTATTAAAGCACATTTTTGAGGGTTTACGTATGCAGTTACTTTAGCAACAGAGATATAACTGAATCATATTTGAACCGCAAGACATACGTGCCTGAAGATCTAATTATTGGAAAATTACAGACCTAAGAAATACAGCTATGCTTCACTGCGCACTATAGGGCTGACAGAACACCTCACGGTAATTGGATAAACCACGTCTACACAGAAGACGTGTGGAAAGGAAGAACCTTTCCCCACCTGTGGCACCCTCAACCACATGTGAATGCAGAATTGCATATATTCATCCGTTCACTCATTCAATCATTCCTCACGATGTTTATTTTATTGAGCACGGTCACGTGCACTGGAAATACAATGGACTCCGGCGGGCCTCCAGTCCAGAAGGGGGCGCCAGACATCATGCCCAACCTCATGGCCAATTGCCTGCCAACTGGGCTCTGGAAAGAGCACCATTCTTTGAAAACTCCTAACAAAGCAACCTGCCTACCTGGGGGTGGTCAGAGAAAGCTTCCCGGAGGAAGTGACCATCAAGTTTGAGAGCTAAAGAAATAAAAGGAATTAAGCAGAGGAGGTGGGAGAGGAGGAAGTAAAAAGGCAGGGACATCCACCTAGGTAGATGGGCTCTCATGTCTCGTGCACCTCTCATAAAGTGAGCCACCCTGGTGCCATCCCCCAAGTGTGATCTTTGCATTCAAAACTACGTATTTCATATGTCTTGGTCCCTAAATGCAAGCCAGCACGGGTATCCATTCTTCAATGGGTATATAGCTATCCAATCCCAACACTGAGGGAAAACAGATGGTGGGGGGTCTCCAACATCAGCCTCCCGTGGGATTTGAAAGACTGATTTTGACCATTAGCTTTTGTCATAGGCACCAACGTAGAGGTCCTCAGCCAGGGACCACACTTAGGACTCTGGGGAGCTTTCGAGCCTCAGTGTCCAGGCTGCACCAAGACCACAACCAACCATTAAGTTAGGCTCTCTGGAGGTGGGGCCGGTGACTAGTAATGTTTAAAGCTCCTCAGAGGAGTGCAATGTATGGCCAAGGCTGGGAACTACATAGGGACTCTAACCTTGATGGTAGAGTCAAGTCTACAAAAACTTACTGAGCACCTACTCTGTGCCAGGCAGCAGGCTGGGGGCAGGGGTGGTGAGCATAAGATCCCACCATCATTTAAGAATCACTGCAGAAGGCTGCACCTGCTCTCAGTGAATGTATTGGAGCCCAGGTAAAGATGAAAAGTGCTTCGGTCCCATGAATTGCCTGGGGGATCTCAGCAGGTCTGCATGGATACTAAAGAGTCTGCATTTCTAACAAGCTCCCAGTGTCAATGCAGGGCCAAGATTTGCATGGGATGGCAAGGTTCTGCAGGAAACCTCTCAGACCAGGGCTGCTTCTTCCCACCATTTCCCCACCCCTCTGACAGTCCCGAGCATCGCCTGGACGTGATAACAAAGTGTAAGGAAAGAACAAAATGCACCCTGGCAGCCAGCCAGGTGTGCACCTGTGTTTCCTCCAGGCTCCAAAGCCCCAGGGCAGCGCTCCGTTCCCACCCTACACACACCCATAGAGCATGGAGCAGATCTCAGGAAGAAAGCGAAGGGGCTGGGATGGAAGATGGGGTGCTGAGTAGGTGGTTGTCATAAATAGCAAACCATCTGCACGCCCCCGCTGCCTAAGGAGTCCCCCATCTGGGGCCAGAACAAAGGCAGCAAAATTCAAGAGGCATCAGAGATCAAAAAGGCCTCTGAGGCTCTCCTGCAGCGAGTCTTCACTTCTAATTAATCACTCATCCTTGGCAAATCAATTGCGCCTGTGTTAAAATCTGTGCTCCCAGGGCAAGGGATAGGGTGGCAGCTGGAAGCAAGAAAGTCTTTGGAGCTGACGCTCAGGGCGGTGAATTCTTGGGGAGGGGACGCTTAGGTCAGCCCTGACCTGTTCAGCAGGGTCAGGAAGAGAACAGATCAGGAGACACGAACGCTTGCAGAGGCCAGGCTGCTCACAGGAACTGATGAGCGGGGTGGGGGTTAGCAGAGGAAGCCCGGGGGACTGGGGCCAAACGGAGACTGTGTGCTCTGACCCCACAGGGTGGCGACTGGTCACTCCTACTCCCTCACTGCCCAGCAGAAATGCAGACCCGTTTCTGCATTTCTGGAAGATTTGCCAGATCTTCCTTTTTGTTTTGCCTGAAAAGGGGGTGCCTCGATGGCACAGTTGGTTGGGCATCCAAATCTTGGTTTCGGCTCAGGTGGTGATCTTGGGATAGTGACCTCAGGGTGGTGAGATTGAGCTCTATGCTCAGCAGAGAGTCCGCTTGAGATTCTCTCCCCATCTCCCTCTGCCCCTCCAACTTGTGCTCTAAACAAACAAACAAAGCTTGGAAATGCCTGCAGATATGAGTTCTTTAAATATGAAATCTCCTGGCTTACAGAAGTCAGCTCAAATTGTTTTGAAACGCCATGCCATCCATTAAAATCTGTCTGAGAACCACGTATGCAGCACAGGCTGCCAATCTGTGAGGTCTGAAATAGAGACTGGACTGGAGGAATGACCTGGAAAATTAAATGGCCTGTGGGCAGGGACTTCCTCAGGGGCCTAGAGGAGGAGAACATGGGTAGACAACTTCCTGAACACAAGGGAGGTGTCCCTGAAGCCCTCTGGAAATCCCAGGGGAAGATATTAAAAGGGGAGTAGGTCCTACAAGTAGGGGCTGACAGCCTTTGTAATTAGGGCAAGAGCGTGTCCCTGCAGCCCCATTTATATAATGCCAGAGGCATTCACTCCCATTACATCTTAATAGCACTTACTGAGCATGTATTATATGCTGGTACTGTGCTAAGTGCTTTATGTGTATTAACTCATTTCATCCTTGCAACAACCCTGTGGGGTGTTACTATTACCCTGTTACCCCAGCTTTACAGATGAGGAAACTGACCTGGGCAGTCTGGCTCCAGAACCCATTCTCTTCATTGCATGCAGCCCTGCCTCTCTTAATTCCCACAATGCCTTTCACAGAGCTCGGCACAGAGCAGGTGCTCTGGAAATGTCTGCTATGTTGAAACAAAGCCTCTGTGAATTAGATCCACCAGAATCTGATGCTATGATTTCAACCGATTTGGGGTGCTCTTTCAAGAACTGACTCATGGTTTCTGCTGGGGCTGCGTCCTCACCCAGGTAATGTCCTCATCATCGTGTTCAACGCTAAATCACCCAGGCACTGTCTACAAAGAGGAGGAGCCCCCAGCCCCTGCTCCCCTTCCTCCCGGGACTCTGCAGCTTCCGGCTTTTGTCTGTCTGGTTGCCTTCCGTCCTCGCCCAGCTCTCCGGCTCATGCGTCCCTCCTGGGACCTATTTCAGAACCTGTCTTAGTGTTACAGTCCTCAGAGGACCATCTCATGCAATGCGGTGCACCTGGAAGGGGAGGACAGGGTTATCCCCCCAAAGCTAAGCCCTGTGGGGGACTGTTTAACCTTTCCCTGTCCTGGGACTTGTAAAGCCCCTAGAAGAAAATTCCCACTGTCTGGAAGGCAGAACTCGTTACCCTGTGGGAATTCCAGTTCCCACCAGCTCCTTGTTACCCTGTGGGAAGCTCACGAAACGGGACAGGCTCAGCAGACAGATCTGGTAACAGCGGACACTGGCAGCTGAGCCGAATGCCGGCTTGAAGTCACCTGGTTTAAGTTCCGGATCTGCTGATAAACATTCATTCATTCATTCGACAAATATGTATTGCATGTGTTATGTTCTCAACATTGACGTGGGTGCTAGAGAATCAGCGCAAAGCTGAGGGGTCCCTGTGAAATCCCTGTGAGACCGTCAGGAGGTCAGGTGTCCTCTCTGAACCTCAACCTCTTTCTCTTGTATGAAGATGCAAGATCTCCTGCAAAGTCCTAATCCCCACCTCTAGCTGAAAGGCATCCTGGATGGGGCTCCTGGGTGGCTCAGTTGGTTAAGCGTCTGCCTTCAGCTCAGGTCTTGATCCCAGAGTCCTGGGATCGAGCCCCGCGTCAGGTTCCCTGCTCAGCGGAGAGTCTGCTTCTCCCTCTCCTTCTGCTCCTCCCCCTCTTTGTGCTCTCTCCCCCCCCGGCCCCACTCTCTCTCTCAAATAAATAAATAAAATCTTAAAAAAAAAAGAGAGAGAGAGAAAGAAAGGCATCCTGGAGCCACAAAATGAGCACTGGAAAGAGAGTCAGGATGTGGCCTTGGGCTGAGTGCCCCTGATGAGGTCATTTCTCTGGGCCTAATTTCTCGGTCGGGAGGTTGAGAGGGCTGCTCTGCAGGATTTCAAGAACCCGTCTAACTCTGTGACTCTCCAGTTCACATATTCTATGATTCCAGCATGAGAATAGCCTGTGACTCCAGGAATGGACATCCTCCCGTTCCGGGGGCAAATCTCCTCATTCTGGGATGCTTTCCATGGCGCAAAGCAGCAGAGAGGAGCTCGCTTCTTGCCAGGTGAGAGCATGGAAGGGTATGGGGCACCTCCCGGGAGCTGCTCCCCCAGGATTTCCAGAATCACTCCATTTACCTTCCCCATCATGCTCTTAATCTCTGCAAATTTAGTGGCATGACCAGAAGCTGCCTAGAGAACATAGCTGACCCATCACCAATAAATCAGAAGCTCTCAGTGATGCTTCTGAATAAATGGTAGTCCCTCAGATCGGTGGGCAGGCGGGCTGAGGATGTTTAAGGTGTCTTGGGAGAGATTTAAACCCACATCCTGCTTGGGTGGGGAGACATTGCAGAGAAGACAGGGAGCGTGGTGAGATCAAGAAGCCCCCAGAGTCACCCCTGGGTGTTTGGGCAGAACCAGACCTTAGCCATTCCAGTCAGGGCTGGCTCTGTCTTGCCTGAAAGGAAAATGTCCTCCAGAGAGAGGGGAGAAAAGATGTCCCAGGGTTAAAGAGATGCCAAACCTCAATTAGAATCCCTGCTCTTTTAGGGGCTCCTGGGTGACTCTGTGGTTAAGCATCTGCCTTTGGCTCAGGTCATGATCCCGGGGTCCTGGGATCGAGCCCCACATCGGTCTCTCTGTGGGCTCTCTGCTTGGCAGGAAGCCTGCTTCTCCCTCTCCCTCTGTTTATGTTCCCTCTCTCACTGTGTCTCTCTCTCTGTGTCAAGTAGAAAAAAAAAAAATCTTTAAAAAAGAATCCCTGCTCTTTTGAAAATCCCCTGCTTGGCCAGTTTTCCCATCTATAAAATGGGGATCCCAGTAAATCGGGACATGTCCTACTCCTTTTTTTTTTTTTTTTTAAGTAAGCTCTATGTCCAGCGTGGAGCTCAGTAATGCAGGGCTTGAACTCATGACCCTGAGATCAAGACCTGAGCTGAGGTCAAGAGTCAGACACTTAACCAACGGGGCCAGCCAGGTGCCCCAACATGTCCTACTCTTGACCTTGCACTTTTTGGACCCTATTTCCTTTTCTGGCCCCATTTCATACAGAAAAGGAAATAGGCTCAAAACAGTGAAGTGACTTGCCTGAGAGGTCTTGTAGAGAATAGGGGTTCAGTCCAAGGCCTCACCCCCCAACTCTGGGCCTTCTTTCCTGCAGTGGGAACCCTGGGTCCTATCTGGCTGCCTTTCCACTTTGGGGAGCTGAAACCCACAAGGAGAGCCCAGCTGCACCCTGCATCCGGGTGCCTCTGAGAGCCAGCGGCAGTGGGACGGTGTGAGGCCCGTGGTCTTCCTACACACCCCCAGGCTCTGCATTCCATCCCCTTTGGCAACTCCGAGAAACAGGCAGGTGGGCAGCCCCAGGCCAGGCTGAAAATCCTTTGGAGTCAGTTTCTAGTGGGTACCATATCCAAGGACAACCCACGCCCTGCCAGGAGCTGTTGGGAAATTCTAGCCGACCCTGGGTCATGGGAAGCAGGCTCTGCTTGGACAG
The DNA here is from genome assembly GCF_004348235.1 of Phoca vitulina. Classification (NCBI taxonomy): domain Eukaryota; kingdom Metazoa; phylum Chordata; class Mammalia; order Carnivora; family Phocidae; genus Phoca; species Phoca vitulina. Next base: position 392,041 of record NW_022589811.1, read on the forward strand.
AGGTGAGGAATTGCAGTTAGGGACTACTTATACTAGGCCTTTCACTGACGTGGGGTCTCTGAGAGCTTCTAAGCATATTAGGCTCCCGACCGCTCTGCCTCAGAAGTCAGGGGTCCCATGTCCTAGGAGACACAGATAGCCACCTCTGAGCTTTCACAACACTCTGCCCAGAGCCCAGGGTCTCCTTCATGCCTCCCATAAGGGCAAAATCATTGGTCCTTAGAGCTAAAAAGATGACCCAGTGTGATGGATTTTCAATATTTAAAAATGGTTTTTAAGACATCAAAGCCTTTCTTCAAACAAAATCTTACTCAAATTCCCAATTATGCAGAATAGATAAAGGGAGAACACAGTTGATGACTATCCCAGTCCCCACCCACCTGTCTCCCTCCTGCCTCCCAAGGCAGCCCCAGGGCCTGCCACAGAACCCTGGGCCTCAAGGAACCCAGTTTGTAAACCACTGCTTAGTCAGATGGGGAAATGGGCCCAGAAGGGAAAATGCATGGCCAGGGTTACACAAGGACATAGTGCAAGGGTGAGGCCCTTCCAGGAGGGCTGCTGAAAGCCCAAACAGGAGGCAGACAGCCCTTTCCCTCAGCCAAGTCAGAATCTGCTTCTGTGGATTTGCCCCCAAACCAGTATATTTCGGTTGCTTTGTTAGTTCGTGGTTATTTGATTGGTTAGTTGGTCTGTGTTTTGGTTGGGTGATTTATTAGTTGCTCACTGAATGGTTGAGTAGTTATTTGGCTGGTTGACTGGGTAGTAGATTAGCTGGCTAGTTGGATTATTAGTTGGTTAGTCGGTTGGTTCATGGTTAGTTGGTATTCAGTTACTTGATTGAGCGGTTAGTTGGCTAGTTGGATGGTCAGTTCACTGACTGGCTAGCTAGTCAATTACATGGTTCATTGTTTCTTAACTGTCTGGTTGAACAAATGAGTGAGTGGTTGCATTAGTGATCGCCTACAGTAGTGTTTTGGAGAAGGCTCTGAGACATGAGGCGCATATCTGATGGAAAAGGCACCAAGCAGATGGCGAGACATGGAGGGAAGAGTGAGATGCACTCACAGACCTCAGTAAAAGTAGCGAAGTTGCTGTCTCCAGAGCTGGTTTGTCCACTTCTTGACCTGGGAGGTGATCGGCTGAGCCAATGAATATGAGTGCCCTATATAAACTGTAAAGCCCAGTACACAGGTCAGCGGGCCCCTTCCACTCTCTCAGGGCTCCCAGGGCCCCCCGGTTTCCTCCACCCCCTCCACCTCTTTACCCCCAAGCAACCCTGCTCTTCAATCCTTTACTACCCTGTGGGGTCGGTGATGGGTAACAGCTCAGTGTGTTTGAATATATATATTTTTGAGAGAAGGAGCATTCATGGGAGTATTTCAGCCATCCTACAGCAGATGGCATTGGGATTGGAAGGAAAGATTCTTCTAGGACTCGGTGGTCACATCTCATGAACAGCACTTACTCAGATGAAAGATAATGGTATAGGTCATGTAACCCTCATGGTAAACTTCCATACTAAGCATCACTATAATCTCCATTTCAAAGATGAAGAACCTGAGACTCAGAGAGGGGCAGTGACCTAAGTTCCAACAGGTGGACAGTGGGGGGCCCAGACTTGAACCCTGCCTCCCAAGGACAAGCACCACACTCTTTCACAGCCCCAAGATCGCCTGGGTATTGGAACCATAATGGGTCCTCCACAGCCTGCCCTTCTCCACCCCCACGGCTCCTTCTCCCTCCCCTTGGGGTTCTGGATGCCCATCCAGGTGCCAGTGGGGAGCCCCGAGCATCCCCCATCATCAGGCCAGGCGCAGCAGGCTACACGTGCCACAAGATGACCACCACCACAAAACCAGCACAGTGGGTCCATGGCTCCCAGCCCTGTCTAATGAGCTCTCAACTCAGTTCTGAGGCCTCTATCACTTAATAGGAAAACTCCCAGCTGGGGCCACTCTGTGCATTTATTTGCAAGATTAATGGCAAATACAAAATTGCTTCTTCACTTTGGGACAGTCAGGGAAATCTGGAGACACCTGTGTGACAGTCCTATAAATATTCCTCGAGGTCACTCCTGCCTTGTGCTACACCTTTTGTGATCAGAATGCATTATTTTCCTGCCCGTGCTTTGCAAGGCTAAGGGGAACAGGCCAGTGGATAGGCCCGATTGTATAGTTAAGAGGAATTTCAGTCTCCTCCCTCCTCCCCTCTCCATTTGTCCTTCCCAGGGATGTGGGAAGAGAAGATACTTCAGGGGGGCCACAGGTCAATTTCTTCTGATACCAGCTTTAAAGATTTAATAAATTAATAATAATAATACATTAAGTCACCTATATTGGGGGCTCCCTAAGAGCCAAGCCCTTCATTCATCTCACTTCATCTTGGCATCAGCCCTATGAGAATGAAACGGTTATTATCCCCATTTTGCAGATGAGAAAGCTGAGGCACAAGATCCCATAGCAATTTAGTGGAGGAGCCTGGACTTGAACCAGCACTGTCTGACACCAGAGCCTGAACTCTTCACCACAGTCCCCATAATAGGTGCTCCACGAACCTGACTGACCCTTCCTTAGGGGAGGTACAAGATGTTCTGTGGTCAGGACTAAATGAGGGAAGTAAGCCTTGGTAGTCTCCAGGGCCTGAACCCTTTGAAACATACCCTGCCTTTGGGGCTCCCCATTCCCATTTGAGCCCCTGTCTCAGCTGCCCGGTGGTGGAGAGCTCAAACTCCGGGTCAGGCAGGAGGTTTCAGCCTCAGGCCCCCCCAGTTTCCAGCACTATGACCTTGGAACTTCTCTGAGCCTGTTCTCCTCTATAAAAATGTCAAGCAAGGTGTGCTTGTTTTCATGTTCTGCTAAGTCATAAATGCTCATGATTTAAAAAAAAAAAAAAGTTCCAAACATACAGAAGAGGAAAGCCTTTCTCAAACCCCTGTCCTCACCATCTTCCACATTCTCCTCCCCAGATGTAACCACCCTTACCAGTTTCTTATGCATCCCTCTCCAGCAGCCCAAATGGAACTTCCCAGTGATGGAGACGTTCCACACCTGTGATCTCCAAAACCCTGGCTACTGAGCATTTGAAATGTGGTTAATGGGATGAAGAACTAAATTCTGGGTTTTGCTGGATTTGAGTTCATTTACATTTACATAGTGGCACGTGGCTAGTTGGCTGCCACATTGGAGATCACAAGTCTAGAGACCCTGATAACTAACGTTCATGGAGCAACGACTATGTGGCAGACCCTATCCTAAGCACATCCATGTATTGTTAACTCCTAGTTTTGTGTAAGAACCCCATGAGTAGGTACTATATCACCTTTTTTCTCTCTGGAGACACTGAGGCACAACGAGATTAAGTTCTCAAGAGGTCACTCTCCCAGGACTTGGAAGAGCTAGGATCTGAGCCCAGGCTGTCTGACTCCAGAGCCGAGGATCTTAGCTACGGTGACTCGGGAGCCGTTACAACCACATGAGCAGCTTAAATGAGACTGTGTGCAACCTGCTTACCACATTGCCAGGCACAGAACAGGTCTTAGGAACCTACCCCAGCCTACCCTAAATCAGGTTCATTTTCTCCCTGCTCTCTGTTTAGGCCCGACTCCCCCCCACCCCTGGGCCCTCGCTCATGCTGTGCCCCCTTTCTAGAATGCTCCCTTCAATCTTTCCACTTAGCCAAATCCCGCCCAGTGATCAGGCACCAAGGATGGAATAAACGGAATCAGAGGCGTGAGTTGGCCTGGGCAAGACCTGAAGAAGTCGGGGGTGTGGGGGAACTGGTCACAGAACTCAGAGCGGACTGTGGAACAGCCCTGCTGCTGGCCAAGCCACCACCCAGCAGAACAGCAAGCAGACAGACATCAGTAGGGTGTAAGCTGCATCTTGGAGAGCAGTGGGAAAGGAGATTAGGTGAGCAGGGCTGGGACAGGACGTAAGAGTTTTGACTACCAAATATTAATTTAGATCTGATTTAATAAGTGGTAAGAGGCTGATGTTGATATAGTCATGCGTTTAACAAACATTTGTTAAGTACCTACTTAATTGGTCAATAATCACTGGGGGCCACCCATGGGACTGTCCTAAAGACAAACTGGACTTTCTGGTCCACCTCCTCAGTGTCGCCTTTTCTGAGCAGGAGAACACACAAGGGGCAAATCTTTAAGTTTTTTACCTTTGTCCTGTTAACAGGTTCTTTGTACATGAATCTACTCAACACCCCATAAAAAAAGTTAAAAAACAGTATCAGAATCCCATTTCACAGATGGCCAAGCAGAGGCTGGGGACATGGAGACAATTTGTCCAAGGCCACTTGACCTGTTAGTGGATGCACTGGAATGAGCACGCAGGCCCCAGTCTGGATCTCTTTATCCTGTGTTAACTGTTCCCTTGCAGGGCACAGAGGTCTGTAAATTCCATCTGCCAGGAGGGGGCTTGCCAGCCAGAGGCATCTGGCATCTCTGGCACCAGCTCAAAGGGCTGCCTTCCCACTATGGTGGGAAGGAATCCTTTTGCTTGGCATTCCACCTGCCATTTTCCACCTGGGTGGGTTTTAATCTTGCAGACAACAGATATCTAAGCATCCCACCACCCTGGGGAAAACAAAAGCTCAAAGTGGCCCAGGAAGAAGGGGCTGAGGGCTATGCTCTGTGCCTGGGCACAAAGGGGCTGTCATGCTCAGGATCCAAGTGACTGAGAGACAGAGCATCCCACACAGAGCCTCTGGGGGGTGGGGAGAAGCAGAAGCAGAGAGGGCAGTTCCTGGATCCCGTCTGTCTGCCCACTGGAGGAGGAGGGTGGGTCATCCCTAGGTACCTGGGAAGAACCTCCTGCTGTCTTGCTTCCCACTGGGCCTGTCTGTCCTCATAACAGTGCCTCTTCCTTCCCTGCCTCAGCTCTGCGCCTCAGGGGCTATGTTTCCCAGGCTTCTGGGTCAGCTGGATTCTGTCTGGATTCCACCAATGAGAGCTTGGGCAGGAGATTTGCAGATGTGGGGGAAAGGGAGGAGCCAGGGCATTTCTCCCCGGTCCTCTGATCTGGGTGTGAGTTTGACAGTGTTGGACTCCTTGGTGGCATCAGTTTCTCCTGGATAAGCCCACTGTAATTCCAACTTCTGCCAGGTGCCCCCAGGCCCCAGGGTGCTCGTAACACCACACCCTCCCTTGTTTCTCCAGCCCCAGGGGGGGAGATAGCAGCTTCCTGCTCTTGCTAATCTCTGGGGTGTCTCCTGTCTTTGTTTGGGTTACCCTCAAGGCAGATCCTGAAACAAAGACTGGGGTGTATGCAGTTTATTTGGGAGGTGGTTCCGGAAAACAAGTAGGGGAGGGAGTGGGGAAGTGAGATGGGGAAGGGATACAAGCTAAGAAAGGGTGTGTGAGTGACCTTGACGGGCAACTAGGCTCAGTCCCACTGGAGCTTTTCTGAGAATCCTTGGGAAACTTACCTCAGCGTCAACGCACTGGAGGAATGAATAAGAAGCTATGTCATTTATCTACTCAATTCCATCTCCCTTGTTTGAGGGGTGCCCCTGGGGTGTTAACTCTCTCACACCTCCAGACTGCACCTGCAAGCTCCCAAGTCTGGGAGGAAGATCTCACTCAGGAGAGCAGAGTTGCATGGGCTGCAGGTGGAATGGAAAAGATACCACAAAAGAGGATAGACAAAGGGCCAACGAACACGTGAAAGATGCTCAACAGCATTAGCCACACACCAATAAAACCACAATGAGAGAACACGGCCTACCCGCCAGAATGGCTAAAGCGAAGCAGGCTGATAATGCCAAGTGTTAGTGAGGACGTGGGATGACTGGAACTCTTATCCACTCCTGCTGGGAGTTGTGAGAATGGTACAACCACTTTGCGAAAATATCGGTCTGTTTCTTATCAAACTAATCAAGCAGTTCCTCTAAGGTGCAGCCGTCGCTCTCTTAGGTATATACTCAAGAAATATAAAAACACGTCCACACGAAGACTGGTACGCAAACGTTTGTTGCGGCTCTGTTTATACTAGACAGAGACTGGAGACATCCCAGATGTCCCTCAGCAGGGGAATGGATAAAGAAATGGTGGCATATTCATATTCAACGGGACACTACTCAACCATAAAAATGAACAAATGATTAACACATGCGACAACGCGGATGAATCTCAAAAAACGAAGAATGCTCCTGGAAGAAGCCAGACACCAACTGGATGATTCCATCTATGGGAAACTCTGGGGAAGACACAACTAATCCACGATGCTGGAGGTCAGGATAGGCATTGACTGGGAGCAGAGATGGTACTGGCTGGAAAGGGAAATGAAGGGGAAAACTTCCAGATTAGGAATGTTTCATATCTTGATCTGAGTGATTGGTCACACCATGCTCACAAAGGTAAAAATTCATACACTTAAGATTTTGTGCCTTTTATGTAAAGTACACACCTTCTAAAAATATAAAATAATACGAATGAGGAGCTCGATTCTTAAAAGCTCTGCTTCAAGCCCTGAGCTGGCCGCCAAGGATGACTGCAGCTGGGGTCTCCGGCCTCATTAGGGGAAGGGGAGGGAAGGCTCAGGCCGGGCTGAGCCTCTGGAGTGCCAGTGCAGAAAAAAACACTCGCTCCCGTCAGTGACTTATGATTAAGAATTTTCCTCCTGGCCTCTGAGTGTTTTACTGGCTCATCCATCAATCTGTCAGGGCGGCCGTCAAGGCAAGAACAGCAGAAAACTAATAGCTCACACCCAAACAGCCTGAATAATTCAACGCCTCTGGACACTGGGAGCGTGAAGCTAAATTTTTTTATTTCTCAGGCTCTGCAGTTTATTTTCATGCTCCTGGAGGCTCAGAGAGTGGGCATGGGACTTCCGTGGATCAAGAGAGGATGGGCCAAAGCCATAGAGCTGGGGTATCCCACCCTGATGTCTGGGGCAGGACAATAGACCCAAAGCAGGGGTGAGGCCAAGTGGGGGGCCTCTAAACAGTGGGGAGAAAGAGTGGGCACTGGAGTCGCAAGGCTTAAGATCTGGGTGAGCCACTTCTCAGCTGGGTGGTCCTGAGCAAGTCATTCACGTCTGTGAGCCTCAGTTTCTCTGGCTACAAGATGTCATGAGGATAGGACATTTACATGGTACTTACTTTGTGCCCAGTCCTGTCCTGATCACTTACATATATTAACTCATTTAATACTCAAACATCCCTATGTAGTACGACATCGCCCCCATCATACAGATGAAAGAACTGAGGCCCAGAGCTTTTCCCAAGAAATCAAAGCACCTATCTCATAGGATGAGGATTTGAGGAGATAGATCTCACAGATCCCTGGCATGCAGGAGGTGCTCAGGAAAACATATCTTCTGCTATTGTTATTATTAAAATATCTCTCAGGGTCATTATCTGATTTGAGTAAGACAACAAACACATGGGGTTGATGGCACTGTGTAATCATAGTTGAGGAGACTGAGGCACAGACAGGTAAAGTGGCTTGCCCAAGGCCATACACATTAACCCGAAAGACACTGCTCAGGGGGCGTCTGGGTGGCTCAGCTGGGTCAACACCCGACTCTGAGTTCAGGTCATGATCTTAAGGTCATGCGATCGAGCCCCACATTGGGCTCTGTGCTCAACGGGGAGTCTGTTTAAGATTCTCTCTCCCTCTGCCCCTCCCCACCCCGCTCTCTCTCTCTCTTTTTCAGATAAATAAATTAATTCATTAATATCTTAAAAAAAAAAAAAGACACTAGGGCGCCTGGGTGGTTCAGTTGATTAATCGTCTGTCTTTGGCTCAGGTCATGATCCCAGGGCCCTGGGATCGAGCCCCATGTCAGGCTCCCTGCTCAGCGGCGAGCCTGCTACTCCTTCTCCCTCTGTCCCTGCTCATGCTCTCTCTCTCAAATAAATAAATAAAATCTTTAAAATAAATAAATAAAAATAATAAATAAATAAATTTTAAAAAATAAAAAGGAGATTAAAAAAAAGACACTGCTCTGTCCTCAGACCCACCTCTGCTCCCTTTATGAAGCTGTTGAGACTGAGTCCCATAGCCTATAGGCCAAACAGAACCCCCAAATACAGACTTTCCTTTCAAAAGAATGACCTGGATTCAAATCCCCCATCTGCCACTCCCCAGTTGTGTGACTGGAACAGGGTCCTTCACCTCAGCTTTCTGGGCTGTGAAATAGGATGAAATGATCAATTACATGGGGATCAAGAGCAAATTTGGGTGACAGAGAGTGACCCTAGACTGCCACTTACCAGCTGCAGAACCTTGGACATGCTGACTTCTCTGAGCCTCAGTTTCCCCATCTGTAAAATGGGGGACTCATAGTCCCAACCTCATAGGGTGGTGCTGAGGATCCCATGAGGTAATATAGGAAAGGGCCTGAGCCCAGGGCCAGGCACCTGAATAAGGGCTGCCATTAGCATCACTCCCAGAAATTCCTGTCTGCCACCATCATGTTTGCAAAGGATCTTGGAAGATGAAGAGCTGGCCTGAGAAATAGGGAGGTCCGCCCAGCTCCCTTCTCCCCAACCTAGAAAAGATTTGTGACCTCCAGGAAGGGGTGAGCTACCAACACCAACCCTCTGGGCTCTTTGCAGGTGGAAAACAGTAGGGAACTTCTTGATTTATGCAACACTGCAAGGGCCTGAGGGATGCTCACCCAGTCCTGGCAATGGGTCACATGAGTGGATAATGCACTGGGTGGCACTTTCAGGATTTCTGAGTCAGAAGCTATTCTGATAGGGGACAAATATCCTTGTGGTTGCAGCCCCCTGAGCCCCCAGGGCTGGTCTATTCCCCCTGTATCCATTAGCTACTTATTGAACATTGAGGGTGAGCCAGACCCAGGACAAGTTAGACAAGGAAGTTCCCAGCCACCACGGGGCTCAGGCATGGGTTTCTTTTGTTCAGAAGCTAATCACTTTGGGGTGCCTGAGTGGCTCAGAAGGTTAAGTGTCTGACTTGATTTTGGCTCAGGTCATGATCCATGATCTCAGGGTCCTGGGAATGAGCCCCGTATTGGGCTCTGCGCTCAGCGAGAAGTCTGCTTGTCCCTCTCCTTCTGCTCCTCCCCACCCCCTGCTCATGCTCTCTCTCTAAAATAAATAAAGTAAATCTTTAAAAAAAGAAGAAGCTAATCACTTTGGGGAAACCAAGGCAGCTCAGTGACTCTAAGGCTTCTCTCTCAGGACAAGGTGGAGAAAGCTAAGACTCCCAATGATCTCCTGGGAAGAAAGAGTCCAGAATGATCAAACCCTCCCTCCTCGGGAAATACCAGATAATTCCTCATTACTAGCTCCTCCTCTCCCTAGCAGAAAGTTCTGGTGAGGAGTAAAAGGAAGGAAGCTCTAGATCAATGGTTCTCAAACTTAAATAAACATCAGAATCGCATGGAGGGCTTTGTAAAACACAGATTGCTGGGTCCACCTCAGAGTTTCTGATTCAATAAGTGTGGGGAAGTACCTGAAAATGTGCATTTCCAACAAGTTCCTAGTCATGTTGCTGCTCTGGTGACCCCACTTTGAGAACAACAAATGTGGATGAAAGACAAGAAAAACGGAGTTAAAATTATAGCCTTGCCATTTCCTGGCAGTGTGACCCCACACGATCTCCTGGGCCTCTCTGAGACCCAGTTTCTTCATTTTAAAATGGGGTAAATAATGTCCACTTGGCAGAGTTAAGATCAGGGGCAATAAACACTGATACTTAGTAGGCCCTCAATAGAAGGACACCCCAGGTGACAGTTTCCTCAAGATAGATTTTTTTTTTTTAGAGAGAGCACGAATCGGGGGTGGGGGGAGGGGTAGAGGGAGAGAGAGAATCTTAAGCAGATTTCACACTCCAGCGCAGAGCCGGACACGGGGTTCAATCTCACAACCCTGAGAGCATGACCCGCGCTGAAATCAAGAGTTGGACGTTCAATCGACTGAGCCACCCAGGCGCCCCCTCCAAGATAGATTAAAAATAATGCTTTCAATGAAGACCACCACCAACAAAATACCCTCCTGGAATCCATTTTTCTGAACCAATGGTTTCACAGAGCAATGTTCCATGAAGTCAGAAGTGAGAGCCAGGGACTGCAGAACTCACAGGAAACTCTCCGACATCACACTAAGCAGAACGGATGCCCAGATTTGTCTGTGCACACAAAATAGTGTTAACCTAAAGAATCAATTAACTCCCTGGCAGACAGGCCGTCTAACCCCAGGGCACCCAGCGAGGGCCTGCCCACCCCAATTGCCCTGAGCGCCGTGGGAGCAAATCTTCTAAGTCCTTCTCTTTCTAGTGCCGGCGTGATTAAGGACAAGATGCGTCACAGAGCTTCTCAATCAGGGGGCAACTCCATTAACAATCCTCAGATGGCAAAACGTCATTGGCCATGTTTTCCTGGGCAGGGAGGGCCCCAGGTAAATAACACCTGCACCTCATAAGTTGCAGGTAAATGATGTTCTGTTGCAAGGTCATCTTTTATTACAACGGCAAACCTGAGCTCTGGGCCTCAGTTTGATCTTCCCACTCTGATGTTGTATAATGCTAATTACAACAGTCTGAGGTGAAATCAGGAACAGGGCTCAAAATGGGATCAAGAAAGGCTGGAATTTGGACAAGCTGTAGGACCGAGCTAGGAGGGCAGGTCCACTTCAGCACCACAGACAGCGCCAAGCAGCAGTGCTTCTCTGGGGTAAAATTATTTGAATCTGTGTGAGGACCAAGGTATATATAATAGTAACATTCACATTGTAGTCTAAGTCAGGCTTCCCCAACCTTGGCACTATTGACATTTTGGGCCAGATAATTGTGGAGGGCTGTCCTGCACAATGTAGGGTGTTTAGAAGCATCCCTGGGCTCTACCCACTCCACCCCCAAGTTGTGACAATAAAAAATATCACCAGCCATTGCCTGATGTCCGCAAGGGGACAAACTCATCCCTTCTTGAGAACCACTGATCTAAGTGAATAGCACTCCCTGGAGTTGTACAGTGTACATCCATGTACATCTGAGACTACACTCATAGTCCCAATCCTCAAACTGCCTCAAACAGGACTTAAAGAGCCCTCTTCTCTCTTCTGGTAGGAAGCGGTAAATGGGTTAAAAAACAGGTAAGCGAGTAAAATAAGTAAATAAAATAAAGACTGTAATAAGTGCCATGAAAAAAAAAAAAAACAGGGGGATGTGATCAAAAGATAATGAGAGAACATGTGCATTAGACAAGGGAAGCCTCTTACACTGTCGGTGGGAAAGCAACCTGGTGCAGCCACTGCGGAAAACAGTCTGGAGGTTCCTCAAAAAAATTAAAAAGAGCTACCATATGACCCAGCAATTCCACTTCTGGGTATTTATCCGAAGAAAGTGAAAACACTAACTTGAAAAGATATACACACCCCCATGTTCATTGCAGCATTATTTACAAGAGCCAAGACATGGAAATAACCTAAGGGTCCATCAATGGATGAATAGATAATAAAGTGTGGATAAGAAAATTTTTTATGTATAAATAAAATAAATTATTATTCAGCCATTAAAAGAATGAAATCTTGCCATTTGCGACAGCATGATGGACCTTGGGGGTATAATACTAAGTGAGGGTATAATACTAAGAGACACAGAATGACAAACATTGTGTGGTCTCACTTATATATGGAGTCTAAAAACAAAATAAAAAATAAGTTCATGGATACAGAGAAAGATGGGTGATTGCCAGAGATGGGGGGTGGAGGGTGGTAGGAGAAATGAGTGAATACAGGGGGTCAAAATGTACAAACTCCCAGTCATGAAATAAAGTCATGGGGATGTAATATACAGCATAGTGACTATAGTTAATAAAACTGTATTGTGTGTTCAAAAGTTGCTAAGAGAGTAGATCCTTAAAGTTATCATGAGAAAGAAAAAGATAATGGGAGAACATGTATCACTTTATTTATTTTTTTTTTAAAGATTTTATTTATTTATTTGAGAGACAGAGAACGAGAGACAGAGAGCATGAGAGGGAGGAGGGTCAGAGGGAGAAGCAGACTCCCCGCCGAGCAGGGAGCCCGATGTGGGACTCGATCCCGGGACTCCAGGACCATGACCTGAGCCGAAGGCAGTCGCTTAACCAACTGAGCCACCCAGGCGCCCCACATGTATCACTTTAAATAAGGTGGTTGGGAGGGGCTTCTCTGAGGAGGTGACACCTGAACTGACATCTGAAGGATGAGAAGGAACCACCTGTAGGACTATGTGGAGAAGTGCATTCCAGGCAGAGGAAACAGAAAAACCAACAGCTCAGATGTTGGAAAGAGCCTACCCTGTTTGAGAAATTGTAAGGAGGCCAGTGTGGTTGGAGCAGTGTGAGGTGAGGGGAATAGGAGGTAATGAGGCATGAGCAGGAGACAAGGATCTGACCATTCAGAGTCTTGGCAAGCAGGTTGTATTTTAAACTAAATCCTTGGGAAAAACCCTAAGTTTCTAATGAAAGGCTCCCCCACCTGCCCCTGTGTCCTAAAACTCATAGACATAAACCTCAGGCTTTCTCCACTGTGGACAGCCACAAGAGCTGTAGGCCCAGCCCACATTTGCAGCTGAAGGTGAGGCCGATATCTGTTGGACTGCTCTTCAGGCTTTTATTCCCCCTCTTCTCTTCCGAAAACTAGCAGTGTTTCTTTTTTTCTTTTAAAAGATTTTATTTATTTATTTGACAGAGAGAGAGAGAACACAAGCAGGGGGAGCAGGAAAGGGAGAAGCAGACTCCCCACTGAGCAGGGAGCCTGACACAGGGCTTGATCCCAGGACCCTGAGATCATGACCTGAGCCGAAAGCAGACATTTAACTGACTGAGCCACCCAGATGCCCCACTAGTAGTGTTTCTACCACTTATGAAAGGTCCCCATATTTCTAGATCAAGGAGATGCAGCACATTCCACAACATCCGGGGAACAAGGTTTGCCCACCCTTAAGCATATATCTTGCCGTAGATCCTAAGTTGTTAGTAAGCGTTTGAGAGCATCTTGTAACTTAGTAAGATGGTAGGGTGTGGGGAAGGAAAGGCAAAATAATAATTTCCTGAGGATTTATGACCACATAATTTAGTTTTCCTGCCTGGATCTTTGTCTCTTCCCCCAGTGGCAAACTGTGCTAGCCACTCTCCAAGATGGCTCTTGTGTAGTCCTCTCCTGTGCTGAATAGGGCTGACCTGTGTAACCACCAGGATACTGCAGAAATGACAATGTGTGAGTTCTAAGGTTAGGCCATTTTAAAAAATGCAGTTTCCACCTTGCTCTCTCCTAGATCACTCTTGGGGGAAGGCAAGCTATTCTGTGGTAAGGGTCCTGAGGCAATCCTGTGGAGAAGTACAGATGGCAAGGAGCTGAGGTCTTCTGCAAACTGCCAACACCAACTTGCCAGGGACATGAATGAGCCATTTTGGAACTAAACCCTCCTGCCCCAGTCAAGCCTTCAGATGACTGCCAGCCCCAGCTGACATCATGACTGCAACTTCATGAGAGACCCCAATCCAGAACCACCCAGCTAAACTGCTCCTAAATTTCCAACCCACAGAAGCTGCAAGATAATAAATGTTTATCATCATTTTTTAAAAGATTTTATTTATTTTTTTGAGTGAGAGAGCATGAGTGGGGGAGGGGCAGAGGGAGAGGGAGACAAGCAGATTCCCCACTAAGCAGGGAGTCCAACATGGGGCTCAATCTCAGGACCCTGAGATCATGACCTGAGCCAAAGTCAGACACTTAACCTACTGACCCACCCAGGTGCCCCAATGTTTATCATCATTTTAAGGCTAAGTTTTGGGATAATTTATGGAGTGACAATAGAGAACTAATACAAATTTCCCAAAGCATGTAACTCATTTCTTGGAACAAACTGAGGCTTAATAAAATAAATACCCAATGTTATTATTACTAGAAAGGAGCTTTGCCCTCGAACAATACAAGACGAATCATTCTCCTCTTGCACATCACTATAAGCGTCAAGAAGAAATAGATGTCATCTGCAACATTCTGCCTGGAAATCTCCTTATCTAGATCACCCAGTAGATTACATACATTATCCAATTTCTGTGTTACCCCAGGGGAAAGCATCATACTAAACTCTCTGCTACTATATAAGAAGCACCCCCTTCCCTCTGACTTATCATTTATTCTTGCATGCACTCACTCATCAAATCATTAACACTGTTCCTGGCAGAGGGAACAGCATGTGCAAAAACCTTGAGGTGACAGTGGGCAAAGCTTAGTGAAAGTGAAGACACTCTGCCTGAATCAGAGAGCATAAGGGGCTGCACAGAGGTGGAGAGAGGAGGAGCCAGATCCTGAAGGGCCTCGTAGACCTTTAGCAGAAGTCTGGGCTTTATCCAGGGCAGTGGGGAGCCATGGAAAAGACTAAACAGAGGAGAGATAGATGCGCATCTAGGGAAGGCCACACTGGTGGCAGTGTGGAGCATGGTTGGGGGCGGGGGAGAACAGTATAGACCCAGCATGACCAGGTAAATGTGGTCAGCTTGGAAGGGTGAATGGCTGGAATGGTATGGCAAGGTGGACAGAGGATCCTGCCTTCAACAGCCATAGAGGGAGAATCAATTAAATTCTTGGCTGTAGGGGCACCTGGGTGGCTCAGTCATTAAGCATCTGCCTTCAGCTCAGGTCATGATCCCAGGGTCCTGGGATCGAGCCCCGCATCAGGCTCCCTGCTCCGCGGGAAGCCTGCTTCTCCCTCTACCACTCCCCCTGCTTGTGTTCCCTCTCTGGTTGTCTTTCTCTCTGTCAAATAAATAAAACCTTTAAAAAAAAAAATTCTTCACTGTAATTGTTTTTATAAATGAAAGCATAAGTAAAGGGGAGGTTGGAATTGGGGACTTTGGCCTTATGTCGATTTTCTTGTGTTCCCCCTCCTCCCAGGGCTCTACCTGGAGAGGCCCAGGGGACAGGCTGGCCTGGGTCACCCAACTCTCTCCAGCCACATGGCCAGGAAATAATTGCATTCATTTGCTCCCCAAGGCAGCCGACCCAGATGAGGAAGACCCAGAGGCGGGGCAGCCCCAGCGGCTGGAGGTGCTCCTGAGTTAATTGAGAGCACATGGGATGAGCTGCTGCTCTGTTTTCATCTCGATGGATCTAATTAGACAAGCAGCAATTGTGCTAAATGGACTGGCCCGGCAGACCGAGGCCACAGCTGGATGCCTGGGTACCCAAGCACGAGGCAGACCAACCTCTGCCAAGATAATTGTCTTTCTTGAAAGAGGCAGGGGTAGGGTGGCTGGGGTTTGTTGGGCACATGCAACAGAGAGAAATCAGATTTCCACGGACTCAGTTACAAAGTCATACCATAGTTCACCAAGATCTACGGAGTCTTTCCAGAGCTCCCACTAGGGGCCAGGCACTATGCCTGGCCCTGGGGACACAGCTGTAAGACAGACTTGTCTCTGCCCTCCTGGAGATTACATTCTAGCAGAGTGACAGACGTCACAGCCAAAGGATCACACACGAGATGAAATAATCATGGCCAAGCGGCAAGGGAGATTTCCCAGGGCCGTGAGGAGGAGACCGAGTGCCTAGTATGCACACATTTTAACTCATTTAATCATTACAACAACCCCATGTGGCAGGTTTTATTATTGGCAGTTCCATTTTGCAGATGAGGAAATTGAGGCCCAGAGAGAGGAAGTGACTTCCTCAAGGTCACCTAGCAGGGAAGTGGCAGAGCTAGGATTTGAAGCCGATGCTCCGGCTCTAGTATCCAGATGCCTAGTCACCACCTGGCAGAGGGCTGTACAAAGGCCCTACGGTGGGAAGGAGGGTGAGTGGTAGAAGAACTGCCAGGAGGCAGGGGACTGGAGGGCAGAGATGGGGGGAGGGGCAGGATACAAGCTGATGCTAGGAGGAGAGCTGGTGGAAGTTGGGGCCAGACCACTCAGGATGTGTGGGTTGTGTCAGGGACATATGTCTTTATTTTGAGAGCAATAGGGAGCCACAGAAGGGTTTTCAGCAAGGGAGGGATGTAACCAACTTTGATTCTTACCCAACCCAGCAGAAACAGAAGGTCCGGAGCAGGACACACATTTGACAGATGAGGAACCTGAGGCCAAAGAGATAGGCTGACTCAGGATGGGAGGATTTGGAGGGGCCACACCAACTGGGTGGCCTTGGGCAAGCTCCTTGACCCCTCTGGGCCTCCACTTCCCTATCTGTAAAATGCGGACATAGGGTGATCATCAAAGACCATTTTAGCTCTGACCTGCTAAAATCACTTGGCTTCTTTCTTTTTCTTTGTGTTCTTCCTTCCATCTAATGGCATACAAAATCCCCACTAAGCGCTAGGCACTGTGCCGATTCCAGCCCCATCACTGGAGGAAGATCACTGAACATCACCTGCTTCTTTCATGTCCCTGCATTGTGCCCCGAATACAGGGGGTACCCTGCACCTGCCAAACTCACCCAGGACTCCCACCTAATGCCAGCCCCGTGCCACCCGCTCCAACAGCTGTGGCCACAGCAGGCCTTCCGTCTCCACTCTGGGATCATTTTTCCCTCTGATGAAAACAGATGGAGAGACTTGGAAGGAAACATAGCCCAGCCCCCACCCTGGAGCTCATGGCTCTGGGATGGGAGGAGAGCCAGAGCTAATTCCAACACCAGCTGCCTCACTTGGGCTCCAGGTTCCAAGGCCAGCTCCCTGGAGACTTTTCCTGCCTCTCTGCAGGCCATGGGAGCTCAGATTTCATTTCCTTGAGCTCTGATTGCTCCAAGCCCGGCTCCTCCTTTTGCTGGCACAGCACCATCTCCCTGGCAGGTGCACGGAGAAGCCTCGACTCAGCTCTTTCTCCAAGGACTTCAGGATGTGGACAAGGCCCCGCTGCCCTCCCCCCACCCTACCCCGCAGACCTCCATCCGCCCCAAGATCCAGGAACCACAGCCGCCACTTCCTCTGCAGACCTAGTTCAGAACTAATGCTGCTCAGAGGACAATTTGGGACAGGAATTGAGAAACAATTATAAACGGTTTAGAAATGTGCAAGCTCCTCATCCCAGGAACATCTTTTCCAGAAATGTCTCTCACAGAAATATTTGCCCTTGTACAATCATGTATCTGTAACTCAAAAATCCAAGAGGCTTTGAAAACTGAACGTGTTTCCAAAAGTTTGGAGCCAACACTTGCTTGACAGCGAAATAGGCCCTGAACTAACGGGAGGCCATCTACGGTGCTCACTGTGTCCCACTTAGTGGGGATATTTATGGGTTTCACTGAAGAATTTATTAGTGTGTTTGATTTTAAGGTGCTGCCCCGAGCCCTGCTAGTGGTATCACGTAGTGTGTGTGCTATATGTACCCTGTAATTTGTCTGAAATCCAAAACTCCTGAGTCCCAAAGCACGGGTAGCCCCGGAGGGTTTGGATAAGGGATTTGGACCTGTACTGGCAAAGAGTGGAGACAATCTAGAAATCCGCCCACGGGGGACAAACAAACACCTTGGTGTCTGAACAATGGAATAGCAGTAACAACAGCAAGATCACAGCAAAACTTTCAGACAGGACCTGTCATTATCCCCATTTTGCAGATGAGAATACCGAGGCTCAGTGAGGATAGGTCACTTTCTCAAGGAAGAGGACTCTGCTGTAGAAAGAACAAGGTGGTGCTGGTGTGGAAAGAATGAGGAGATACGGCCAAACCGCGTTGTTGATTTTTTTTTTATGAAGGCAAGTTGTCTGACAATACAGTAAATCCATTACATATGTGTGTGCACATAATCTATACATATACAATATTGTGATATACAAGAGCAGTTTTCTGGGTCAGTTTGGCCAGGCTACACTACCTTGTTATTCAAAACCAAACCTGGCAGCAATCTAGGTGCTCTTGTGAAGGCATTTGCTTGTTTGATTTTTCTCCTTACTCTATTTATCCATAACAAAATAAGGGCTCTGAGAATAAAATTTTTTCTTTTAGCAGCAGAACTCTTTTTTATTTGTTTGTTGCTCCAAATTTAATCTTATGTGGAACCCCAAGTCAGCCTTTGTTTTTCAAAATGGTTCTCCCCATTTTGGATCCTGTGGGGAGCATGTCAATTAAGAGACCTTCCCCTCCCTAGGCTCCAGGGTGGCAGGTGTCCCAAGCTCAGCCTGTTGCTAGGAAGGTATTTTGTAGATGTCACTGAAGTTCATAGTCAGTTGATTTTAAGTAAAGGGGATTAGCCTACATAGTCTAGGTGGGCCTGATTGAATGAACTGAAAGGTTTTCAGAGGAAAACTGAGGTTTCCCAGAAGAAGAAATTCTACCCCTGGATGGCAGCTTCAGCTCTTTCTGGAGGGTTCCAGCCTGCTCTTCCCAATGGCCTGCTCTATGGAGTTCAGACTCACCTAGCCAGTCCCCACAATCACATGACCAATTCGTTGCAATAAAGCCCTTGTTGGAGATCTCCCACTGGCTGTTTCCCTGGTTGAACCCTGACAGATACTCTGTGTGACTGAATATTTGCCTCTGCGTCTCAACTCCTCCCACCTGTGGAGTATATCCTGCCCCTTGGAAAATACTTGAGAGGGTGGGCCCCCATCTGAATGTTATAAGTGGGCAGTCTGTGCAGGGCCCTGTGCCAAGGGTTGTCTCAGTCCCTTCTGACTACCACTCTGTGAGGTGGGTACTATGATTAGTCCTACTTTACAGAGGAGGAAGCTGAGTCTGAGATGAGAAGCAATTTCCCCAAGCACACACAGAGACACCTATGACTCTATTCTGCCTGACTTCAACACATGTGCTCTTTAACTGCCAATTCACCAGCTCAGAAGCATCTCCCTAGACAAAATAGGGAGGGCAGAGGCGGGGTTTTGACTACCCCCCTCCAACTAGGTGATTTGTAGACAAGCTGAGAACAAGGCAGATGACCAGGGCTTGTATTTCAAGGTAGGGGCAGTAGTTACATTCATCAACTAGCTTTGTCTCCTGCCTGCCCTGTCCCTCAGCCTCCAAAGAGGGCCATGCTAGTGGCCATGTGTCCAGAATCCTGAAACTGACCCCTCTCCCCAGACAGCCAGCAGCAATGACAACACAAATGAATTGGCAATGCTCCATACAGCACCAGCCTCCGATGGATTAATGAAGGGTCAGGAGCCCTTGTATGGGAGAAAGAAAGCTGGACGAGGACCCAGGACACCTGGCTTCTAGCCTGATTCCACCCCAAAAGAGTTGTGTGACCTTGGTCATGTCACCGGACCTCTCAGAGGCCAAGACTGGGAGAAAGCAAGAAGCAAGCACTTTTATACTACTGTGTCTTAAGACTCTACCATCTCCATCTCACAAATGAGGAATTGGGCTGCGAGGTCCCATGACTTGTTCTCCTCACACAGCCAGTAATTGGCAAAGCTGAAATGCTAACCTCAAGTCACTGACTCCAGAGCCCAAGGTTACAGGGCCCCTGTGCAATTCCATGGGCCCCAGAGGAAGTTCAAGGCAGCAGGAATTCTGGGCATATGTGAGTCAGCTTGGCTCATTTCCCTCTGAGTGGAGGGTTTATTGATCTCATTGCAGCTACAGAATGGTCCACAGTTGGAGAATTACTAAACAAGAAAGCACAGCAGCCTCTGATTTATGAGATGCATGGAACCATACCAGGCAAGCCAATCAACTGGCAGACATTTGCATATTAATAAAACCTCATAAATAATGCAGAAGATGACAAGCAGAGTTGATGCTTGCCACCAGGCAGCAAACAAGTCCTGGCCCTTGGAGCAGGGGTTCTCAAACTTGAGTGTGGGAATCGCCTGTAGAACTTCTTATGATGACACCTTCAGGGTGTCCATTCAGGAAGTCTGGGGTGACACTCAAAAAGTCACAGTTCTAACCAGTTCCCAGGTGGTGTTGATACTGCTGCTGGTCCAGGAACCACATTTTGGGAACCACTATTCTAACGTACTGCTGCTGACCCCTCCTTCCCTCCCCATCAGGAAGGGACTGACCCCCACCCCCAAACCCTGCGATGCCAGGTGGAATCCTAGATCTGCTGCCCACAAGCTGAGTGACTCCAGGCAAGTTCTTGAAGTCTTTGGTCCTTAGTCTTTTTGTCTGTGAAATGGGACAATAGTGCCCACTCCAAGGAGCTTCTGTGAGAACAGAAGGAGAAGAGGTACAGAAAGTGCTAGCCCAGGGCCTGGAATGTAATAAGAATAAAAAAAAAGAAAACAGCTTTTACAAAGGAAATGTCCAGCTATGACTCACAGTTTTTTGACTATTATATTACTGTTTTAAGTTTAGAAAAATAATAATTCCAGACATACATAACAATTGCAAAAATAGCACCTAGCACTTCTGTGTACTTTGCAGACACCAAGTGCTCAACATTAATTTAGGGACAAGTCAGCATCATGTATGTCCTGATACGATGTACTGAGAAGGATACAATGTCATTCTATGATATTTTCCCCCAAAATGTACAACTTGAATCTAATCACAAGGAAACAACAGACAAATCCACCCGGAGGGACATTTTGCAAAGTAATTGGCCTGAAATCTTCCAAAATGTCAAGGTCATGAAAGACAGTGAAAGACTGAGAAACCGCACCAGACTGAAGGAGCCCAAAGAAGCATCAGGAAAGTAATATTGTACATAGGGGCACCTGCGTGGCTCGCTTGGTTAAGTGTCTGACTCTTGATCTCAGCTCAGGTCTTGATCTCATGGTCATGAGTTCAGGCCCTGCGTTGGGGCCTTTAAAAAAAAAGTAAAGTAATACTGTACATATGTGTATATTTACATATACATGTATACCTTTAGAGAGAGAGTGATAAAGCTAGTATGGGAAAATATTAACATTTGGGGAGAGCATGTGGAATTTGTCACAAAACACAGTGATGACAAGTTGCCATGGACCTGGAGTTACTATAGAATGAATCCCGAGGTCAAGCAAAGCCAGATGCATGGGAGCCCATGGGTAATGCTCAGTGCTGCTCTGTCTTTACGGTTCTTTTTAAATTTTTTTTTTTAAGATTGATTGATTTTAGAGAGAGCAAGGGGGAGGGGCAGAGGGAGAGGGAGAGAGACAATTCAAGCAGACTCCCTGCTGAGCGTGGAGCCCAACACGGGGCTTGATCTCATAACCCTGAGATCATGACCTGAGCGGAAATCAAGAGTCAGATGCTTCACCGACTAAGCCACCCAGGCACCCATCACATCTTTACAGTTCTTATACATGGGCTATTGCCTCATGGTATTGTCAGCTCAGACACGGCCGTGACGGCATCTATGCATCTAACACAGCCCCAGGTAGGCAGCAAATACTCACTGAAGTCAATTCAGTTAAACTGGTATTTAGGGAGCAGGTACTGTCCTGGGTGCTGGGTGAACAACGGTGATGAGGACAGACACAGCACCTCTGTGCACAGCCCATGAGCTAGAGAGGAGCGTCTTCAGTTGATAACCTATCTCTGATCACTCTGTTTAGACTGTGCTCACTCCAGTAACCAGCAAGTTGGAGGGTGGAGTATGTCACTGTTTTCTAAGATTTAAAGGTCTTTTGGATGGGGGGGGGGGCACAACACACTGACGGTCGGATAGATGAAAGGCAGAAGTCTTTGTTACTACGTCTCCAAATGGGGAGAAGCTGTCACATAGGGCTACGTGGGGAGTTGCACCCAGAGGCAGGGTAACAGTAGGCTGGAGCTATAGGAGCGTATGTGTAGCAAGGAGGGTTGAAGGTAGCTAGTTTCCAGGCTCCCTGTGGGTTGTCTGATTTGAGTAATTTTGTGGGCTCTGGGGCATAGAGGTGGTCCCTAGTTGTCTGGTACCTGGCCCTGGCATGATCAGTGCAGGTGCATGGTAACCCCAGGGCATGAAGCCCAATAAGGGAACTGGTTGGAGTGTGAACTTAATTATCTGCTCACAAGGTGAGCTCTTACTCTGAGAGTATCATAGGGCCTGAAGGAACAGCCATGCCCTATCTCCATCCCTTCCTCACCATGGAGCATTTGCTCTGTGAGTGGATTTCGATTTCTTTCTCTGTCTCTATGTCTGTCTCCCTCTCTCCCTCATCTCCTTCTCTCCCTCCCTTCCTTTCTCCCTCCTCACCCCAATCCACACGTAATGAGCACGTGCCATCCAGGCGTCTAGGCACTATTCCTGTTTGAGGAAACACCAAGAAGCGGTGGCTGAGCCATACCTCCCACTATAAAAACTTACAGATGGAGGACAGTTCCCCTCCCACCAGCACACACCTAGAGCATAGCCTCAGGACACCTAGAGCATGGCCTCGGGACTTGACTTGACGGATCATCTGGCCTTGCCTCGGCTTTGAATCTTGGGAGAGAGGCACAACTGTCCCAAGGGGCAGTTGGGTCAAGAGCCCATTGGTTGGCATCGTGTATCCATGGTATTTGTGCCACGTGTGGGCACCCCCAAACAGGTCATCTCAGTAGCTGATCTTTGGCTGTCCACTGTCTCTCTTCTCGTCTGGACCTGCAACCTTCCCACCAATTCAGGGAGCAGCCCAATGCCCTTCCAATAAATTTATTTTCTGTTTAAGGTAACAAACATCAACTTCTGTCTCCCGTAATCAAGATGCCTAGCCTGTCCATATGAAGAGTTGAATTTCTGAAGGTTAAATATATGGGGTGACTCCAGTAAAAGTCATGGAGGAACACCTCCCTCAGGGTGTTGGGAAGTGTGGGGTGAGGTTTTCTCCACTTTGCCATTTCTCTTCCCACGGAGACACTCGTTCATGAGCCCCATGAGCCATCTACTTTCCAGCTGTTAATAATTATAAGAAACCTTTATTGAGTACTTAATTATGCCAAGCACTATCATAGTGGATCCTCATTATTCATAGATTCTGTATTTGAGAATTTGCCTACTTGCTAAAATGTATTTGTAGCCCTAAAATCAATATTTGCAGTGCTTCTGTGGGCATGCAGAGTAGCAAAAAAATTGAGTCACCCAACATGCATGCATGTCGCCAGCTGAGTTGAACAAGGCGACACTCTGCCTTCTTGTTTCAGGTCTTGTGTTGCAAACAAGTATCCTTTTCACAGTCTGTTTACTGCGACATTTTTGCATTGTGCTTTTTGTTGGTGATTTTGCTGTTCCGAATGGCCCTCAAGTGTAGTGTTGAAGTGCTGGGCAGCATGCCTCAGCGCAAGAAGGTGTGATGTGCCCCAGGAAGAAACACACGTGTTAGATGAGCTTCGCTCAGGTGTGAGTTATAGTGTTGTTGGTCATGAGTTCAATGTGAATGAATTAACAACATATATTAAATGAGGTATCATTAAACAGAAATACACATAAGAGAAGGTTATGTACTAACTGATTAATGAAAATTTTGTGACCAGGGGCTTGCAGGAACCTAATCCTGTATTTCCTCCAGGAGCGATGGTTCAGTGTCTGAGTGTTCGTAATGACTTACAGAACATAACTACTGTGAATAATGGGAAGTAAGTTCACGAGAGCATATGTTTGAGAAAACCTGAAATGCACAATTCTGACCTCTGGAAGAGATTGAGAAATCTGCACACAATTTAGCGCTTTGTAAGACACCAAGGGAAATAAGTGAGGAGGAAGCCCCAGACTATAGACCACCACCCTCAATAAGGAGACTAAGAAGAACTAAGACCCCTTGAGTCCATGGGGTATCTGAGTCCCCAAGGAAAGCTCCATCTAGAGGATACATTTGCCACACACATGAACACAAGGAGCCACTGACATTAGGGGTCTTGGTCTGTTTTAACAGCAGTCTCCAGACCAAATGTCCATCTGTTCTCTGTGGTCCGAATGATCCCTAGCACTATCCATACGGCCAGGTCTGTGTCCTGGAGCCTTCTAGGGGGAAGATCATTTCCAGGTTTCTCCAGATGCTCCTGACTTTTTCCTCAGCTGCTGGAAACCACTCAGATGCCCATTTCCTACCCTTTGCTAGGTCATTTGCTCTAAAACCCATAGCAATGGAGTCTTCCTGCCAACAGCAAGAATTAGTTCTGACCCTCACCCAAACCACCACATCTTCTTCTAAGCTCTGATTCATCCAATTTATGTTGGTTGGATCAGGACCTGGATTGAACATCTGGCTCTACCCATCAATGGCTGTGTGATCTGAATGAAGACATTTACCTTCTCTTGGCCTCCATGCCTCATCTACAAATGAGATGGGGTTGGAGCAGATACTTTCTAAAGTCATTGCCAGGCCAGTTCTACAACTTGTCTTTTTCCATAAATTCTAGAAGTTACTTAAATACCAATGCAGATGGCCTGTAAATATTGCCCTTCTGTTGAGGAAAGAAACTTCGAGTAGGGCTGGAGAAAAGAGATAACATGGCTGCTGACATATATTTCATGCCCTCTAAACATTCTTTGGCTGATGGATTGGCCCACTACACAGAAAACTGCGAACAACAAGCCCTCTTTACGGCTGACAGTCAGGATGTGGAATGCAAAAGAAGAGGGGGATCATCTAGAATACAAAAGTCCTCTTAGATTGGAAGGCAGGGGTCATGTTAGAGTTTCTTGAAATGATGAGAATGCAGCTTAATTCAGTTCAATTAGTGCTTAATGTTCTATTTTGTGAGTGAGTCACTTGCATCAACTAATAAATGAAGTAGATCTCCAACTCAAGGTTTTCAAGATCCCAGGACTGATATTGCCTTATGCCTGTTTTTGTGACTCAAAAATACCAAATGCCAATAATCCAGGACCAAGCAAAGATTGATGAGTGAATGAGATCAGTCTCATTCCAATTTTGCGATGGGTCATCTGTCTCCCAGTGCATGACCAGAGACAGTAACTTATAGCCTCCTTGTTGCCTCTTTGATCTCTCAATTCCCACCACACTTCAAAGTGGTATGAAGCCCACCTGTATCCAGGGAGGAGAAGGTTTACAACATTGTGGGTAAGCTCTGGAGTCAGACTCCTGACGGGTTTGAGTCCCATCTCTCCTCACTCACTCTGTGGCCTTAGCCATTTTAAGAAACTTTCTTAAGCCTCAGTTTCCTCATCCATAAAATGAGAATAAGAGAGAGAAGTACCTTCCTCTCTGGGGGTATAGAGTGGTATTTCTCAACTGCACCTGAATCATTTGGGGACCTTGTTAAATGAAGATTCTAATTCAATAAGCCCAGAGCTCTATTTCTGGTGTGGCAGAGCTAGATCTAACCATGCCACAAACAACAACTATAAACTCTGAACCAAATACAAAAAGCAATTACCTTAGGTCTCTGGAGAGTAGGGGGAAAACAGGTAGATTTCAAAGGGAAGTCAAATCCTGGGGAAAAAAGGGACTAGCATTGGATGAGTTTCTCATTTTTGCTATTCTTGTCTGAAGGCAGGCCACAGCTGTGGTCCACTGCAGGGGAGCTAAAACTCTCATAGAAATCTTGCCAATTTTCTGACCTGAGGAACTGGCAGATGCAGGACAAAGCAGCCATAGTCATAATGAGGGACAATGCTAGAAAGGAGAAAGCAGAGAAGGGGGACCCCAAGTTCTGAGTATAGGCTCAGTCCAAATCTCTAGCAGACCCCCAGACTATGCATGCACAAGAGAGACTGATAGCAGCTTATAGCTAAAGATTAAAGACCTCAACTAAGATTTTAACTGCTGCCCACACAGGTGAGATAGTTTGCTGCGTAACACACTTAATTACCTGCTAAAACAAAAACAGCAACACTCTTTGGAGCAATATAACAGAATCCATAATCTCACAACAAAATATTCACAACATGCAGGGTAAAATCCAAAATGATTCGACGTGCAGAGAACCAAGAAGATGTGACCCATTTTCAAGGAAAGAGATAATCAATAAAAACCAGCCCTGAGATGACCCAAATATTGGAATGATGTGACAAGGAGTTAAAGCAATTATTATAACTAGGTACTCTCATGTAAAGAAAAATATGCTCATAATGAATGAAAAGTTGGGGGATCTCAGTGGAGAAGTAGAAAATATGAGAAAGAACCAAAAGGAAATGTAAAAACTGGAATACACAAAAAAGAGGCAGTGAATTTGAAGATAGATAAACAGAAATTATCCATCTTAAGAAGAGGAAAAAAAGATAGAAAGAAAATGAACAGCCCTCAGGGGCCAGTAGAACAAAATGAAAAGATTTAAAATAAGGGTAATTGGAATCCCAGGAGGAAAAGAAAGAGAAATTAAGGCAGGAA